>NC_056733.1:1544658792-1544958792 GCF_019279795.1 Protopterus annectens
CTTGGCAACATATTTGAAGATTTGTGGTAATAACTTATGAATTCCAATGTCACATAGTAGATCCAATACGGGGTACACTGTACAGCTTGGAGGGTAGTTTAAATTTGACCTCTTTACCACTTTTAATTTCTCTTGCAAGTTTATCAACAAGTTTATGAACACATGTCAAAAAATGGTTGATTTTCTAAAATATGTGCATTACAGAACATATCAGTTCCTCAGCTTTGATTTGAACCAATTACATTTTTTTTACATGTCTTGCACTATATTGACTAACCTTATTTTTTTATGCATTGCTGGTTCATATTTAATTGGAATCTTTAACATTTCCTTTACAACAGTGCTGATTTGCCAAGTGCACATATAAAGCTGCCAAAAGTGAACCACATGCCGAAGTACAACACAAAGGGCTAAATAAATTTAAAACTAAAATTAATGTACTATAACATTTTCCATTTGGTTATTAAAACTTAAGCACAAAAAAATAGTACTTAGAAAAACTCTTGCAGTTTTCATAGTATTCCATCCTTACTGACATTTCTGAGTAACAACGCTTCTTTCAAAGAATCTATGATTGTAACATGGGAAACTGCAGCTTAGCGTTCATTTCTCTTACATACAAAGTCAGTCACAGTTCGGTAAATGACTTCTCCAATTAAAATCTGACACGTGGAGTAGGTGCCACAGAGAGGTTCCAAAGTTAAAATATTAGATTTGCAATTACTTAAAAAAGGTGTCAGCAATTAGGAGATGAGAATGTGACTAGCTGGAGCCTTTAATGAGAGCAAGGCATGCTTAGAATATTCCCAGATAATATAAGCTGTAAAGAATGGGTCCTGTCTAGCTGCAAGATGAAATATGAGCTGTTTGAGCAGGTTAAAATGTCTGCATATAAAATACTGCTTTAGCATTGTACTGCTGCCCTACACGGAGTATAATGCAGTCCTGCAACAGGTACACGACCAGCTCATATATTTTGTCTTTCTGCTTATATTGTTAGGGAATTTGGGTTTGTGCAGTACGATACTTGCTGGTAAAGCAAACAAAAATAACATACTGATATTCTATGGTCATAAGTGTCATGTGCGAAATAATTATGCACTCCTGTGCAGCGGTTTAGCATTCCAACTGCCAAGATTAATTTACTGGAGAGTCTTGGCTTCTGTGAAAAAAAGTATTAGATGATTTCAGCACTGTGTTTTGAAAATGGCACTACATTCTTATTTTGGATTCTGTGAAAATACCCTTTTTTTAAACAAATAAAATCTTTATTGAATTATCACTTATGGCATAGGCAATCATAATTCTAATTGAAGAAAACCATATTGACATATTTTCAGTTACAAACATTTTACATCACTTATAATCTTTTGTACAGTTGTCAGTCAAACATTACATAGCTCTTTTAGTTCTTGCCTTCCCTTAAGTCACATTCTTCCTTTAAAACATTATTCTGCATTCATTGTTCCCACATTTCCCATTTTTCAATATAATTTGCTCCTACTCTTTTGTCAGGATCCCAGTTCTAGCTCTTTTATCTCTGTTACTATATTTACCACTTCTAGTATGGTTGGTTTAGAATTTCCTTTTTGGCAGCCACCAGAATTATACTCAGCAAGGCCTTATTATGTCTAAGCAATACTAATTCTGTATATAAAAAAAAAAACATATATATATATATATATATATATATATATATATATGAAAAAAAAAAATATATATATATATATATATATATGTATATATATATATATATATATATATATATATATATATATATATATATATACATAATTTCTTTAGTTACATCAATTTGCTCACCCAGTATTTCTAACAGAGTAGTCTGCAGGGAATTTTTAAAGTCTGCTGACTCATTATACCAATTACATTTTTCTTTCCGATCACACCTCCAACATTTGCAATCTACCAGAGAAAAAAATCTTTGGAGTCTGCTTGGTGTATAAAAATGCCTATGCAAACACTTTCAAGCAAAAGTTTTAAATCTTCTAGACTTGGTTGCATACTTGGGAACCATACATACATATATCATCCCATTGTTTCTATGTGAATTGCTTATCTAATCACTCTTCCCAATCCTTTCTAACCTTCTCTGATTGATTCATATTGTTATCATGCAATATTTTATATGCCCTACAAATTATCCCTTTTTTAACAGCAGCTTCTGTTCTAGATTCTACTAAAATCACTACCAGTGTTGTTGTTTTTTTTTCCCCTTAGGATCTCCCTATTCCTTTCCCTTTGCCTATATCATATCAATCCTTGATAGGGAGGGCAATCTCTAGCCTACAGTCCAAATGAATTATTGATATCTTCCCATTGTATTTCCTCTTTAATTATTTGCTCTCAATACATTTTCTCCACTAATTCCAGTCCCCTCTTATCAATTATCTGTACCCCTAATTGCAGTCATTCCTATTGGCAGAATCTAATTTCTCAATTCCTATGTTGGCTTAGTTATTAGAATGCTTTCTGCTACTTTATGAATGTAATATTCTGTATGGTTATTGTTATTCTCCTTAAGGATCTGCATCCGAAATCTCAGTCTCTTCTTATTTCTTGAGCTTCTTCCCACTTTGTATCATCATCATCATCCCTTTCCACTTTGAATTATAGCTTTTTGCTTGTGCTATGTATAGAAGCCTAGACCATGGAGCTCTGAAATGACCCTTCAAATCCGGTAACCCCAAACGACTTTGTTCTATTAGAAGGATCAGCTTATCCCACTTGTCTCTTCCCCTCCCAGATAAAAATCCTTCAACTCTTTATTAATTGTTGTTCAAAATGATTTTGTACAAAACCATTATTTACCTTTTCTTAAATCAATAATAAAGCAATAGGGATATTTATGGGAACTGCCCTTATATTGTGGTGTAGGACAATTGGTCTATAAAATGTCCAATTAACTACCTTACAACAGCAATTTAGGCATTCTTTGTGGAATTCTTACTATATTTTGATCAATATAGCATTCTTTTAATCTCAAAATAAATGGTAAATCTAGACAATTAATCCTGCCCTGAATGCACTGATTCTGGGCAAGTGGTATTATGGGATGTCAATCAAAAGGTAATTGGACCCTCACCTTCAGAGAAGAGGTGTTTCTAGCACCCAACCTTCCCACATTATTACAGAATTGATGCAGTACCTGCAGTGATCAATCTTGTATTAATCCTCTTATAAATAGATACAGGATTGTGATTCCTTCAGACAATGGAAAAAGTCAGACGCTGTGAAAAAAGGGAGTTTAAGAAACCCAGCTGTAAAACACAAGTGTAAGACCAGAAACTGTGTCTTTTAAATGTCAGGACTGTGAACCAACCAGCACATTTTCAAACTTACTGTTTCCCCACTAACTCTGAGATTAATGTACCTCAGAGAAAAAATAATGCTCAGAGGCACAAGAGCCTTGGAATTAACCTCACTTATAGTTTTGCTATTAAAATTGTGATTATGGTTCTTAAAATTTCAACATATACACTTAGGCAACAGTGTGCTGGCAGAAATTGGGCTACTGTTGGCTGAAGGAGGAGAAGAGGGAGAAGGCTTGGCCGAAGGCTGGAAGAGAGGAGAAAGGCTACAACTGTGGTAGTGAGGGTCGGAACTTTGAATGTTGGCAGTATGACTGGTACAGGGAGAGAGCTAGCCGATATGATAGACAGAAGGAAGGTTGGTATATTGTGTGGGCAAGAGACCAGATGGAAGGGGAGTAAGGCTAGGTGTATCCGAGGTGGGTTCAAATTGTTTTATCATGGTGTGGATGGGAGGAGAAATGGCATAGGAGTTATCCTGAAGGAACAGTATGTTAAGAGTGTTTTGGAGGTGAAAAGAGTGTCAGATAGAGTGATGTTTATGAAGCTGGAAATTGATGGTGTAATGATGAATGCTGTTAGCGCATATGCTCCACAAGTTGGGGGTGCGATGGATGAGAAAGAAAAATTTTGGAGTGAGTTGAATGAAGTGGTGATGACTGTACCCAAGGATGAGAGAGTGGTGATTGGAGCAGATTTCAATGGGCATGTTGGTGAAGGGAACAGAGGGGATGAGGAAGTGATGGTTAGGTATGGTGTTAAGCAAAGGAATGCAGAAGGTCAGATGGTAGTGGGTTTTGCGAAAAGGATGGACATGGCTATGGTTTATAGGTATTTTAACAAGAGGGAGGAGCATAGGGTGACAGACAAGAGTGGAGGGAGATGCACACAGGTGGATTATATCTTATGTAGAAGGGCCAGTTTGAAGGAGATTGGAGACTGTAAAGTGTTGACCGGGGAAAGTGTAGTTAGGCAGCATAGGATGGTTGTTTGTAGGATGACGTTGGTGAGCAAGAAGAGGTGGAGGAGTGTAAGGGCAGCACCAAGGATCAAATGGTGGAAACTGAAAAAGGGTAATTGTGAGGTGTAGTTCAGGGAAGAGTTAAGACAGGCACTGGGTGGCAGTGAAGAGTTACCAAATAGCTGGATAACTACAGCAGAGCTAGTAAGGGAGACTGCTAGAAAGGTGCTTGGGATGACATCTGGACAGAGGAAGGACGACAAGGAGACATGGTGGTGGAATGAGGAAGTACATGAGAGTATACAAAGAAAGAGGTTGGCAAAGAAGAAGTGGGATTGTCAGAGAGATGAAGAAAGTAGACAGGAGTATATGGAGATGACATGCATGACAAAGAGAGAGGTGGCGAAGGCTAAGGATAAGGCATATGAAGAGTTGTATAAAAGGTTGGACACTAAGGAGGGAGAAAAGGACCTGTACCAATTGGCTAGACAGAGGGACTGAGCTAGGAAAGATGTGCAGCAGGTAAAGGATAATGAGGGAAACATACTCACAAGTGAGGCGAGTGTGTTGAGCAGATGGAAAGAGTACTTTGAGGGGTTGATGAATGAAGAGAATGAGAGGGAGAGTAAGTTGGATGAGATGGGGATAGTGAATCATGAAGTGCAATGGATCAGTAAGGAGGAAGTAAGGATAGCTATGAAGAGGATGAAGAATGGAAAGGCTGTTGGTCCAGATGACATACCTGTGGAAGCATGGAGGTGTTTAAGTGAACTGGCAGTGGAGTTTCTAACCAGTTTGTTTAATGAAATCTTGGAAAGTGAGAGGATGCCTGAGGAATGGAGTAAAGTGTTTTGGTACCGATTTTTAGGAATAAGGGTGATGTGCAGAGCTGTAGTAACTACAGAGGGATTTAATTAATCAGTCACAGCATGAAGTTAAGGGAAAGAGTAGTGGAAGCTAGGTTAAGAAGGGATGTGATGATTAGTGATCAGCAGTATTGTTTCATGCCAGGAAAGAGCACTACAGAAGCGATATTTGCTCTGAGAGTGTTGATGGAGAAGTACAGAGAAGGTCAGAAGGTGTTGCATTGTGTTTTTGTAAACACAGAGAAAGCATATGACAGGGTGCCTAGAGAGGAGTTGTGGTATTGTATGAGGAAGTCGGGAGTGTCAGAGAAGTATGTAAGAGTAGTACAGGATATGTACGAGGGTAGTGTGACACTGGTGAGATCTGCTGGGGGAGTGACAGATGTGTTTAAGTGGAGGTGGGATTACATCAAGGATCAGCTCTGAGCCCTTTCTTATTTGCAATGGTGATGGACAGGTTGACAGACGAGATCAGACAGGAGTCCCCATGGACTATGATGTTTGCAGATGACATTGATCTGTAGTGAGAGTAGGGAACAGATGGAGGAGACCCTGGAGAGATAGAGATATGCTCTAGAGAGAATAGGAATGGAGGTCAGCAGGACTAAGACAGAATATATGTGTGTGAATGAGAGGGAGGATAGAGGAATGGTGAGGATGCAATGAGTAGAGGTGGCGAAGGTGGATGAGTTTAAATACTTGTGATCAATAGTTCAGAGTAATGGTGAGTGTGGAAGAGAGGTGAAGAAGAGAGTACATGCAGGACGGATTGGGTGGAGAAGAGTGTCAGGAGTGATTTGTGACAGGCGAGTACCAATAAGAGTGAAAGGGAAGGTCTACAAGAGGGTAGTGAGACCAGCTATGTTATATGGGTTGGAGACAGTGGCATTGACAAAAAGGCAGGAGTTAGAGCTGGACGTGGCAGAGTTAAAGATGTTAAGATTTGCACTGGGTGTGACGAGGGTGGACAGGATTAGGGATAAGTATA
This sequence comes from Protopterus annectens, assembly GCF_019279795.1. Lineage (NCBI taxonomy): Eukaryota > Metazoa > Chordata > Ceratodontiformes > Protopteridae > Protopterus > Protopterus annectens. The sequence goes on from NC_056733.1 coordinate 1,544,664,937, forward strand.
TTAGAAAGTCAGCCCAGGTTGGAGGTTTGGAGACAAAGCCAGAGAGGCAATATTACGTTGGTTTGGACATGTGCTGAGGAGGGATGCTGAGTATATGGGAAAAAGATGCTAAGCATGAAACTACCAGGTAACAGGAAAAGAGGGAGGCCTAAGATAAGGTTTATGGATGTGGTGAGAGAGGACATGCAGGTGGTTGGTGTGACAGAGCAAGATGCAGAGGACAGCAAGAAATGGAAGCAGATGATCCACTGTAGTGACCCCTAATGGGAACAGCCGAAAGAAGATGATGATGACATGAGAATGACATCTATCTGTGTTCTGCCTTCATTGATAGCAGACTGCAAACCATTAATTTCACCATGTATGAAAAGTAATTACTGTTCCTTTAAAGAGTCACTTGGATTAGTCCTGTAACTTCTGAGATGCGTGGAAAGTTGTTTATATCTACTACACTACAGTTAATTGCATCGTCTGATTTGGTAAACTTTTTCAAATGGAAGAGTTGTAGTCTCTGGAAATATGCATACATATAAACACAAGCACACACATTATCTATCTATCTATCTATCTATCTATCTATCTATCTATCTATCTATCTATCTATCTATCTGTCTATCTATCTATCTATCTAGCTAGCTATCTAGCTAGCTATCTATCTATCTATATGTATGGTTCATAGGTTCATAGGTAGGTACTAGGCTATCTGCCCAAAGGCAATTATAAGCCTAGCCAGAATGTGTTGGCTTTCACCACCCTCTTAGATTAGTTCCCTGTGCCTCTGTCCAGCAGAGCCACTGAAGTGATCCCTGGGGTAAACATTCTGTTTCCCATCCACTCATCAAGGTATCTCTTGAAGAGGGTTAGTGAGGAGCTTTCCCTACTGTAGATTGGAATCTTGTTCCAGAGCATGGGAAGTCTCTGGGACAGGAATCTATCCCTTCAGCATGTCCTTTTTATTGTTGTGGTGAGGTTTACATCACTGGAGCGTGTGGCTTGAGGGGATATGGTTTTGTTTAGGTGGAGCATGTCCATCAATTCTGGGCTGGACATGGCCTTGTATGTCAGGCAGAGATCACCTCTAAGTAGGTGTTATGCAACCGAGTACAGCTGGAGTTTCTTCAGTTGAGCTGCATAGGGCATCTGCTTGAGGCCAGTGATCCTCTTGGTGAGGTATGTCTGTGGTCTTTCCAGTTGTTGCAGGTGTCTTGTATGGTACATACCAAATGGGGCATTGTACTCTATGATGGATCTGATGAGTGATGGATAGAGGGGCCCAATGACCTCTTTTGATCTGGATGCAAACCCTTTTGTTATTAGGTTGCCACATAGAAGGATTTTCTAATCACTTTGTCAATGTTATTATCAAAGGAGAGGTTACTATCTACTTGGGTCCCCAGATCCCTTATTACATCTTCCATATTTAGGGGGCTACCACCTATGTGGTAGTTTGTGGGTACTTTGTTTTTTTCCAAAGGGGATGACTATGCACTTTTTGGCATTTAGCTTGAGGCCATGGTTTTGACACCAGGTACCTGTCTCAGTGAGACCCTTTTGGAGGATGTCTATGTCAGCCCCTAGTTTGCAGTCATCTGAAAACTTGGTCAACCATAGTCCTCCTGTGCTTGCCTGTACCTCTGAGAAGTATATGCCAAACAGAAGGGGTCCTAGGACTGAGCCCTGGGGAATGCCACTTGTAACCAGTTTAGAGTCAGACCTAGCTCCCGCAACTCTTACCATGTGGGTTCTGTCCATGAGCCAGTTGGCAACCCATCTTGTGACATAGGGGTTTATGTTCAGGCTGGTGAGCTTGTCTATAATACCTGAGTGGGGAATGGTGTCGAAGGCCTTTTTGAGGTCTAGGTAGGCTGTGTGGACCACCTTTCCATCATCTATAGCCTTGGTAACTGTCTCAAAGAAGTCCACCAGGTTTAGGAGGCATGATCTGCCCTTAACAAAGTCAAACTGGGTAGGGTCCAGTGTTTGGAGGTTCCCAATGTCTCTGTTAATGAGATCCATGATGATGCGCTCCATTGCTTTGCAGACCAAGCTAGTCTGGCTTATAGGGTGATAGTTCCCAGGGTCCATTGTGGCTCCACCTTTGTGGAGTGGAATAAACGTTGCTGTGCATCTCTCTGTGGGCACATAGCCTGTGGAGAGGCTGAGTTTAAACAGTGTGTTTAGGTGAGGGGTTAGTTCATCTTTGAGCTCATGTAGGATGCAGCCTGGGACATCATCCAGTCCCATTGATGCTGTTTTTGGCTTTGGAGAGGGCTGTTTTAACCTGAGTGCCTGTGATTTCAGGGGCACTACATTCTTCTGGTGTAGTTATGGGCCCTTTTCAAGGTGAGAGGGGGGGGGGGATGAAGTTTGCACTGAACCTGTCTGCCAGAACCTGTCTGCCAGGATATTGGCTATATCGGTTGGTTCAGTGTATTTTGTGCCATTCTGTACTAACTCCGAGCAGATCTGAGAATTGCCACTTAAATTCTTGACATAGCTAAAGAATGCCTTGTGGTTATCTTTGGAGTCCATGACAATTTTTCTTTCGAAGCTAGCCTTGGATGATTTTATGAGGGAATGTAGTTTCATGCTGATACTGATCAGGGATGTCTTCCGTTCTTGAGATTTTACTCTTTTCTGTACTAGTTTCCTCCTTCTATTGTATAGCTTGTTTATGGCAGGGGTCCACCAGACTGTTTTCTTTTTCTTGGAGGAATGAGTCTTGGTTTTGATTGGGAGAGGATGATCCATGCATTCTTGTAGGTGCCTGTAGAGTGCATAAGTAAAGGATTTTGCAGCTTGGACAGCATTATCCTTCAGCATGGGGGCTTTGAAACTTCCCACCTCGGTCTTAAGTAACGTGAAGTTTGCTTTTGAAAAGTTTTTCACGGTGGTTTTTTTGACTGGGGGTGGTGACAGAATGTGGATATCCAGAGTGATTAGTTTATGGTCAGATCTAACCAGTGAGGGGTTGACCTCTGGTCCATACCGGTCACCCATGTTGGTGATGACCAGGTCCAATATGTTGTCACCTCTGGTGGGGGTGTTGGCCAGTTGATCCGGGGTGTTTGAGTTTACAAATTCTAGGAAATGTTGGGCAAGGGAGTTTGTACTTGAGTAGTTCTCCCAGTTAATGTTTGGGTAATTGAAATCACCCAATATCAGGGTGTTTAGTAGGACCTTTATGTTTCACAGTGTTTCCAGGAATGCAGAGTGGGGGTCCTGGGACATGGTGGGTGATCTGTGGCAAGCTATAATTTGAATAGCAGTTTTGCCCATTGTTAGTTGCACATGGATGATCTCTGAAGCATCGTGCTGTGCCACTAACCTGGAGGTGTGGGTATCCTTGATGAATATGGATACTCCCCCACCTTTTGTATTTTGGTCCGAGTTTTGCGGCCAAAATGTATGGTATGAGTTATAGCCTGGTAGTGCTGGGGTGCTCTTTGGAACCTTAAACCAGGTTTCTGTTACTGCACATATATCGATTTTCTCCATACTGAGGAGTGCCTCAAGTGCGTACATTTTGAGGTTTAGACTTCTGGCATTGAGTAGCATTACCATCAGTTTTTTCTTACTTGTGCTATTTACAGTGGTGGGTTTGTCTTTTGATTCAGGCCTAAAAAAAGGCACTATGGGGGTGGCAAGAGCCTTGGCCAGTATTCAAAAGCGTGAAGGTGACAAGTGCAAGCCATCTCTAGTGAAGCAGCGTAGCTTGTCAAGCATGTCATCCCAGGCTGACAGACACTGGATCCCCTTTGAATAACACCAGAAGCTTAGCCAATTGTTGAAATTGATAATTTTATCTCTATACTGTGGTATCATTCTTGGTGAGGGCAGGATGCTACTCTGGGTCAGTGTCATACCGGCCTGGGCTACGTGATCAGAGAGCTCCTCCATGTCTCTTTTCATGTAGTCCAGAGAGGTACGGCTCAGGTCACGCACACCAACATGGACAATGATAGAGTCATATTTGTACTTGTTCTGGAGTGACCTGAGTGCTTGTTTTATGTGGCGGATCCTGGCACCCGACAGGCAGCTAACAGTTACCTTTTCATTGTTTAGCCTAGTGAGTGGGACATCAGTGTGCCTGACTATAGAGTCACCTATTACTAGTGTGTTGGGTGTGTTAATTTGCCTTAATGGCTGTGATTGCGTGGCACACTGGTTTTGTAAAGTATGTGTTTCGTGGTTTGTGTTGGGGGGTGGAGGTTGCTTGGATGTCTGCTTTGGAGGTCTCTGTTGCTTTTGTAGATTTTTGTTTAGAGCCTCTGAGTATGTTTTCTCTATTTATGTGTTTTTTGCCAGTGCTGGTTTCATAGGTCTATGTGAGACTGGTGGTGTGATGCAAGTAATTCCCTTCTCCTCTTGACTGCCTGGTCCAGTCTTGGGTTGAGAGAGCTTAGCCTCCAGTTAGGCTGTATAATTGCATCTCTCACATGTATTAGTGTTTGGTGGAAAGAGGAGAGGGTTGTCTGTGTACATGAGGCAATTGTAACATTGCCTCAAAATGCCCAGATTCACCAGTTGGACCAGAGAGTACACCTGTAACTGCCCTTTGGACATGCCTGGATAGGTACAGTGAACTGTTTTACTGATTGGCTGGTAAGGTCAAATAGAGAGCTTTGTCCTTCTCTACAGTATAGGTGGAGTCTAGTTTTAAGGTTTATTAGTGCTTGCTATGAGTTTTGAGCAAGTGCCGGGATGAGAAGTGAATGGTTTGAGTGCTTAAGTTGAAAGTCTGTCTAGTTCCAAGGGAAAATTTGAAGACTAGACTTTATGGTGCCGGGAATAACTGGTGTTGCCCAGCAGGCAAAACCACGCAAATGCGGGTTTTTATAGCAGGGAAATTAACAAGTTAGAAATTAGCCCAAAATGGTCAATAAACTACTAATGTCTGGGCTGAAATCACTCCTCCAGGGACAGATAGGCTGCTCAAAGCTCCCTCTCTCACAGTGAACCGAGAAACTTCCTTCTATCCAAGTAAGGTATGGGCAAACACAGAAACTTGTAACACAGCCCTAAATTCAGCACCAACCTAAAAAGTGGACTATACTAGCTTAGAAGGGTGAGAAAACAAGTATTGTTTTTGTTTTTGTTTTTGTTTTCCGAAAATAAAGCAGATACAATCAAAAAAATACTTTAAATGCACAGAAATGGCTATCACACTTGAGTGTGTAGCCTACAACAGTTGAACAGGTAATTTAAACACAAAAACGACTTTGTTAAAGTGCAGGCAGTAAAATAAGTGCAATATGTCGCTGAAACAAGCTTTTTAAATGACAGAAACTCTAGAAAATCGATGGTTTAGGTGGAATTAGCTAAAGGCAACAAGAAAATGCAGAAAAATAATACTTAATAATTCCAAAGTCTCTCTTTTGTCTCTCTGCTGCTGTAGAACTCTGCAGGGCACCAGACAGGAGCTTGCTGAGCTCTATTTATACTAGCTCAAAAACCTCGCAAATGCGGGTTTTATAGCAGGGAAATGAAAGAGATAGAAATTAGTCCAAAATTGCCAATAAACTACACATTTCTTGGCTGAAACCACTCCTCCAGGGACAGATAGGCTGCTCAAATCTCCCTCTCTCACAGTGAACAGAGAAACTTCCTTCTATTCAAGTAAGGTATGGGCAAACACAGAAACTTGTAACACAGCCTTGAATTCAGCACTAACCTGAAAATTTGACTATACTAGCTTAGAAAAGTGGGAAAACAAGTATTTTTTTTTTTTCAGAAAGTAAAGCAGATACAATCTACTGCAAAGTATTAAATTACCACTTCATCGAATCCCACACCATCGAGATAACATCGCTGAAACTGCAGAACATTGAACACCCGGAACATCAAAAACTTTCCATGGGAAAAGAAGCACTTGGCCACCATGGTGAACTTTGCCCTTTCCCCACTGTATTGCGATCTTGGAGTTGGTATATTTGCCCCCCCCACCCACATCGGTGAGTTTGATTTGCTTTGTTTTGTTTTTTTTTTTTTGTTTTTTGTTATGTTGGGTTAATGGTTGTTTTCCAGGGTTAGTTTTTGATAATCACCAGGTGATCAATGTTCTGCAGTTTTGGCAATGTCATCTCGATGATGTGGGATTCGATGAAGTGGTGATTCGATACTTTTAAGAAGACCTATATATATATATATATATATATATATATATATATATATATATATTTATATATAAATAGTCTTGGGTGCATAATCTAGATGTCGTGTAAAGTTGGTGTTTAATCACATTGGAAAATATATATGAAGGATGCATACTCTGTCTATTCAGAAGATTATTTTTCTTGCACTCCTTTCTGTAAGTCTGTGTAGTAAAAATCCCTTTAACATCTCTGATAATACTGATTTCTAAAAAATTAATATGAGTAGAGGAGTAAGACAAAGTTTATATGTGAGCTGTGCGGAATTTGGAATTTGACTTTTGAAAAAGAGGATATAAACCTAAGGAAGTAGATAGAGAAATGACTGCATTTGTTGGAGTAAGAAATACCAAAGCACAACTTTTTTTTAAACATTCACCAGGGGAAGTTTATGCTGAGAACAAAGGTTCAAACTGCTCACAAGAAAGACACATTGAGCTGCAGGGTGATTCCCCACCTACTGATAGTAGCATTGCCTCATTATGCCCACTATAAGAGCCTGTGTCAATGACTGTGTCAATGACTGCCGAGCTATCAAACTGGTTGGGGTATGGGACCCTGTCAGTACATTCTGTGACTGTGTATTGCTGTCCTAAGGCTATGTCACAAGTATGAAAGTAATGATATCATCACTCAAAGTTACTCTGATTGCATCATCAACTTGTTGTGGTGCACCCAGCTGGTTATTGTTGGAGTACTTCAACTGACAGAAAATGCATAATTATTTTATTATTGTCTTCTGTGAAATATATCCAGAATTAGTACCATGTTCTGCATCCTGAGGTGGTGATGATGATGATGATGATGATGATGACGTTCCTGATGAGGCAACCTTTCACAGTTATAACCAGACATTTACCATATCAAGGTATACACTTCCTAGTATTATAAATGCTGATAAAACACTTACCTTCTTTATCACTTGTGTGCAGATATTTAAGGTTTACCAAAGTATGTGTATCCATACTACCTTGAATGAACTCATTGCCCTCATCCTCAGCATCATATTCTTCCTCTCATATGGAGTGCAGATATTTCTAATCAGGTGTTACAGCTTTGGACAGTGGATGGTCCACTGCCTGTGGTACTACAATATACAATTACATCTGCCTAGCTTTATTCCTTGCAAAGGACACAATATCCTTAGCTGTTTCATCACTGTGCCATAGTATAGTTCCTCCATTGCATTTATGCCGGTCAGTATTTCTATCTATACCTTGTCTTATTCTGACACATTTAGATCCTCATTTGCAAAAAATACATTTTCCATATTTCATAAGGGCATCAGTGAGGATATGGTTCTCCTCAGCAGTGAAGTCATCTCTCTTGTAACTTGTACCCTGATGCTGTAACATCTTCTCTCTAGAAATAGTGAGCTTTGCAGTTACAAGTCTAAACATCCATTTACTGAATTGAAACATATTGTTAAATGTTTTTTTAATCAATATTGAAACATGATGTAATACAAGGAAAGAGGGGTACAGATGACCATTCTGTTAATACCCCCTTTAAAGTCTATGCTGATGCTTATTGGTACAAAATAAAGAAAATAAATAGTTCGCCTTCACCATGTGTAAGAGTATATGCATTGTAATGCAGGCCTGGGTGGAGATACACTGTCACAGTAATTTACTGATAGTTTACTTGGTAAAATGAAATAAATCTGTACTTTGATACAGAACATTTTCATTCTCAGGTACCAGAGGCTGTACTAAACAAACTATGTTGATGTGAAATTACAGCATATTATAAAAGGGGTCATTTTACAAAGCAATGACAACACAATATATAATTATGCCACTGTAATAACCCTTTCCATCTTGCATACATTTCAGAAGGTATTTCTGAAGATATCACAGATGAAATACAGTATTAAGAACCTTTCAACTACTGTCATTTTCCTAGTTGTATCTTGTTTTTATTTCTGGCTTTCTCTAAACATCCACAGAAATATGGCTAATAACTGTGCTCAGAATGATGACACTTGAACTGAATTTCTGTTAACTTCAAGTTATGAAGTTCTTAGGGAAGTGAGGGTCAAGGGCAGATAGCTCTATGAATCCCATTAGTATCCATTTCTGCAAGTGTACCCATTATGATATGTCGCTTTGTACTGCTGTGGAAAGCTCATGTAAATGTATCCATACTCCTCCTCCTACCTGCGTTTTCTATTGCAAAGTGGGTGCACTGAGCAATTTGTCTTTTAATGAACTTGCTTTTCAGTGCTCAGTGGGCACCAGTGTAGGGTGTTAGCTGCCTGACTCAGTGATGTCATACTTTCTGCATTTCGGTGCTTGGGTGGCACCAGTGTAGGGTGTTAGCTGCCTGACTCAGTGATGTCATACTTCCTGCTTTTAGGTGCTCTGTGGGCACCAGTCTAAGGTGTTAGCTGCCTGATTCAGTGATGTCATACTTCCTGCTTTTCGGTGCTTGGGTGACACCAGCGTAGGGTGTTAGCTGCCTTACTCAGTGATGTCATACTTTTTGCTTTTTGGTGCTCTCTGGGCACCAGTGGAGGATGTTAGCTGCCTGACTCCCTGATGTCACACTTCAGTGCCTGTGGTTCATGTTCTACGAATCTCAGTTTCATAGCTAGCTGTTGAATCTGACTTGAACCTGGGGGCAGAAATTATGTCATCTGTCAGAGCTCAGGGTTGGAACCCAAACTGGTGAGACGGAGAAATCAAAATATTTTCTGCCTTTGGCAGTCATCATACTGGGCCATGACTGAGAAGGTAAGTAATGGGCCAAATTGGGTGATGATCTACACTCTCAAGAATGCCTCATTAAGCATAATGTTCTTCATTTTGAGTCATAAAAAGTCTATGGTCTTCAATGTTCCACATTGACAAGTTCTGTCACATAATCAGAGTTATATATTTTTCTAACTAATATCCATGGTAAATAATACAGAATCGTGTCTCAAAAGAACATTTTTAAGTATCACATTTTAACAATTTTGTGTCCTTTCTAGCTGACGTTGATAGCAAGCTGTTAATACCTGTTCCACATTTTGCCCATTTGTTTCACATTATGAGAGTCAGTGGTCCATATTTTAGAGATGGAAGTTGAGAGCCATGTGATAATCTTGCATCAGTAACAGGAATCTCTTGCAGGGGCACAGGAAAATAGTTTTCTTGGGTGGCAAAAGCCAGGGAACCTTTTTGCTAGGCTTATATAGACCCCAGGGCTGATGGTCTAGTTCCTACCTATGAACCTACGAACCTATGAAAATCAGTGCAGGTAAACAACATGATGATCTGCAAAGAATCCTTGACCATTTTGTCTGGTTGTTAAGTTCAGAAAAGTTAGCCAGAATTTTATAGTAATATGATATTATAACAATAATTATCTCATAAGTGCAGCTAAAAGACTGCGGAGCTTATTAACAAAAATGCTGCCATTCTGCAAATGTACGTGCAGCAATGTAAGTCTGTAATACTTATTATAGTTTAATCATAGTAACAAACAAGAAGGTTTTTGCTAACGTCTGTTTTATTTTTACTGCAAAAGGAGTTAGTAATGTAACTGTAGTGATTGTATTTTAATGTGAAATATTACTGTAGCTGTTGCCTACTGCTATATTATCACCATCACAGTTTAGCATATCTGCTGAAATTTGCAGTCAAAAATGTGTAAGGAGTAAGTGTAGTGAAAAGTAAACAGTGTTATATCTCTGTACAGAATTAACACTGATCATCCCATTAGCTGCCTTGAACATAGTTAGTGTGGTATTGATAATGCATTGGCTAATTTGTCAAACTCTTCTCAACTTTTGCAACGATACAGGCAGATGCACCACATACATTGGGTGGGTATGGGTGGGGCGGCAGAAATATTAAACTACTTATTAGTCAATAATTTCATTGCTAGGTCAAAAATGCAGTTTATGTATTTCATCAATGCCATATTTCTGCAGGTGTGTCCATTGAATTTTATTTATTTATTTCTTAATAGATGAACATGCAAATATTACAAAATAGTGTAAGCAAATGTTAACAAAAGGTATAACTAATTCGTTGCTTAACTAACTTCTTTTTATCCAGGGAAATGCCTTTATGAATCTAGTCTGCTTTTTGAAATAAAAGGCTGCAACATTAACAAAGTAGCCAGATTATTCAGTATTTTCCCACACCCTTTTCCTGGAGGAATATGATGCAGACAGAATGACAATGTGAACTTTTATCTTAGACTAATATTATTGGCTAACGTCCTAAGAGGCTGGCATTGTTTTGTTAGCTAAAAGTTGTAAACACTGTCATTTTCTGTAGCTTAACTGTCATTCAATTAAACTGTTATTCAATCATTTGTTCTCTTATGCCAAGTAATAAATCAGCATATTGTGATTGACCCTGTAATGCCTCCTTGTTTTGTTTTTATCCTAAATGATTCCTTAGTTTCTATATAGGATGGCTCCAGCTACAGTTTCCTTTACATGATATAAACAGAAACAATGTTGCATTACAATACTTATTAGTCCTCTTCTTGTCTCCTTTTGTAGATGCACCTGAGCCTAAGCACCTTGACTGCAGTCGGCTCAGGTGAGCTACAGATCACCAAAGCCCTCATATTCATTCTGGGACTGCTTCACAAGGTGTAACTGGTGACTCCTCACCTGTGGGCACCCAGCATCAGAACAGCCTGGAAAGCCAACATACTGAGTTTAAGGACTTGGAAGAAGCTACAATAGGGAGGCCTCCACCAAAGTATTCTACTATGGGTGCAAAACTTGCTTTAGCTCTGACCAATGAGCTACTGGAAACAGTGAACTATCTGTTTCGCTCTGGACCGGGGCAAAAGTTGTGGTAGGGTTCTGTCTCCTTGTGCTTGCTCATTCCATTCCATATGTATTTTTTGGATAGTCTTTTAAGCATGTGTTACTACCCTTCTCTCTTCCCTAACCTCTCTGCTACCCTTACTCCCTTTTCTATTTCCCCATCTTCCTTCAAATATATATTAAAAATTAATATATTTCCAATAAAATACTTACCCATTCTGTCCCACTTCTACAGCACATTGTCTTAATGTCTTTCTTGGTGTTCCTTGTCTGTTCTCTCCTCTTTACCATCTTTCATATATTTTCTCTTTCCTTACTTACAAAATCCCAAACCCGATGTTCATATAAGGACACTTTTACAGAATGTTGTTCCACTCTGAAAGTTGTTGTGTGCTGCTGTTTATCAGTGCTAAGCCAAAATCACTACAGGCTTTTATGCAACAATCTTGAATCTCAGTGTTCTTCTGACTGCCAAAAATCGACAAAGGTATTTGTGAACTTATGAACATGTGCTGCACTTATATGTGTGTGACTGTTTCACATATTTTTGCATGCCACATAATTGGCTGTATAAACTTTCAGCTCTCTGACGTTTTAATGGGGGTTTCTTTGTAGACTTGAGAATTTTAAAAGCAATGCCACTTGTCAGTGGGTAATATAGTTTACTTGTCAGCAAAGAAGCTTGATTTTCACATTCTGTTTACACATGGACAGGCCAAGACTGTGAAAAACACCCTAAATGTCTATATCCTGAAACATATATCCATATTGAAATATTTCCAAGTTTAAGCTTATCCAGTTCTATTCATCAACAGTTTAATATTGCTCCATATATGTTTTAAGTACGTCAGTATGCATTTGTATATAGAGTATGTATGCATACAGAATGTGCACACATTCATAGAGTGCAGATACACAGTACTACAAAGTTGAACTCTATGTCACCTTATGCAGTCTGTCACCATTCCATTCATAATGACTTCTGGACAGCTGCACTGCAGTGTGGCATTTTCATGATGTGATGTACTGGCACAAAGAATAGCTGTGCCAGTTGCACAGTGTTAATGAGATGAATTGGAAAACACAGTAATAATGAATAATTCAGACACATTGTAGGTGCAGGGCAGGATGGTAACAACCACTCATTTTAGGCTAATTACCATGTCTCACACTGTGCAGTTTATATCCACACATCCAATGACTTATTTGTACACATGTATATGCATGCACACTGTATTACAAAATATGAGGCTTGGCAATACATGATGGTAAACAAAATGTTCTGCATGCCACATGTCTCACATTATGAATTATGCTTTGGTGTATGGCAAGGAAGGAATTCATAAATTGTCTGCAAATGTCCAAGATGGTAAATAGGGATTAATTACAGGGAAAATGTTGCATGTTGTTTCACTGTTGCCATTGAGCAAAAGTGTGTAATATAAATATTTTGAATTTTATTATGAGGATGATAAGTGTAGATCAGTATGTATATTGTACCTAGTCAGCCACTGTAGCTAGATAGCATATGCATATAAGTTACTGAGTAAGTGCGAGATCAGTGCCATTTGTATAGTCATTCAGTGTGAGTGCTTGCTTGAATGGAGATGCATATGTGAGTGTGTTAGAAGTAATGAGTCAGTCAGTAAGCTTATGAAGTTTGACATATATGTTCCAGTTACACCCTGTGATGTGTTTATGTACAATAAATGACTTGAACCCATCCCGTGCCTCATTGACTCATTTGAATACATGAGACATGCAAAATGGTGTTAGAATGAGATCTGAAGTTGAGGCAGCTCACAAACCATGAGAAACACAGTTAGAAGCAGAGTAATATACAGGAGCAAACTTGCAAACAGGTCAGGGGTTATTCAAAGGTACTTAAATTTGTTTGAAATAATTTCCAGTCACCAAACATGTGGCATAACAGTGTTCAAAATAATTAACAAGTTATTCGAAATGTCCAAAATAGTGACATAATGATTTAAGTGTTTGGAATAATGTCTGAAGTGTTTAAAATGTTTGAAAAGGCTATAATGTCTACATTTTTTCACAATGTATGAATTTTTCACAGTAACTAAGATTTTTCTAAGTGTCCAGAGTGTTCAAGGTATTTGCAATGTCAAAATAAAGCATTTTTGGAGAGATTGTTGTGCATTTGGGCATAATTATAAGTACCAAGTCTATACTTATGTTTAAAAGAATTTTGTTGTTATGGCGGAAGGATTTTGCAGACCTGAACCGCTTGTGTTTGATAATAATATTGCAGAGAACTGGTGAGTGTTTGAGCAAAAATATATTTTCATGCATGCTGCATTTTCTGATAAAGACACACATACAAGAGCATTTATACTTCTCAATTTAGCTGACTCAGAGGCCATTGTGTGAAAACATTCATTTGTGTATGCACCTGCCGTACATACTGGTGGGAGAATCACCATATTGTGATTCAGTCTGAAAATGCGGGAAGACCCTGAGTGCTTAAAACATAAATTCAGAAAAATGTGTAACCCTCAAATGAATGGGTCTATATTGTAAAGTCGAACGCTTACCTTATTGAATCCCTAAACGTCGACCCATCCTCATCGAACCACAAAAACATCGATCATCCAGAAGAGTGAAATTGGAAACATCGAATCATCATGGTTGGCAGTATAGCTCCGTAAGGTAAGTGTTAGATAGTTATGGACCTTAGGGTTAGGGTACAGGTTAAGGTAAGTGCATAGATGGTAATGTATGTTAGATTTAATGTAGGGTTTTGTTAAGTGTATGTGTGTGGATTATTTAGTTTGTTTGGGTTTAGCTTTTTAAGGTAAGTGTGCAATAGTTACGGACCTTAGGGTTAGGGTGCGGGTTAAGTTAAGTGCATACATGGTGGTATATGTAAGATTTAGTGTAGGGTTAAAAGTAGGGTTTGGTTTAGGGTTAGAGGTAGGGTTTTGGTTAGTGTATGTATGTGTTTTATTTAGTTTGTTTGTGTAGGTAGTATGTAGCGGGTGGTGGGGTGGGACAAGTATGACAGTTCAACTTTTTGAATTTCGCAGTTTAGGGCGTTCGGTGTTTATGCAGTTCGATGAGGATGGGTCGACATTTAGGGATTTAATAAGGTAAGAGTTCAAGTTTATAATATAGACCCCAAATGAATAGTGCAATGGAAAGGCACAAATTTTACACAAGCAATCAAAAGCCTGGTGAAACTATTGCAGCATACATTACTGACTTAAAAATATGCTAAAACATGCAGATTTGGTGATCTAAGAGATGAGTTGATAAAAGACTGTCTTGTATGTGGTGTTAATAATAATGCAGTGAGAAAGATTTTGTTTTGAGATAGTGAATTAACATTGAGCAAAGCCACTGAAATTTGTCAAACATATGAGATTACAGAAAGGCATACAAATATGTTCACAAATGAAAAAAGTATGTTTGCAGTATCTGCTAGTGTGAATGTTTATAGTGTGCAACATGTGGTTTGGAGGAAAATGAAATATAAACCGAATGGTAGTGCCACATCTAACCTCATTGTTAAGTGTCAAACTTATGGAGGCAGTCATGAATCTAAACAAGAAAAGTGTTTAGCATTTGGTCAGCAGTGTCTCAAATGTAAAAAGTGGAATCATTTCAAAAGGATTTGCAAGTCTAAAGTGCCACAGTCTTATGTTAAAATAGAGTATCCAAAGAAACAAGTAGATCAGATAGAGACTGTAGCAAACTTCAAGAGCTGTGAGCAAATTTTCTATGTTGGTGGTGTCTCTGTGATCAATTAATCTGTTAATACAGTAGAATATCATTTGTCAGCAAAGAGTGAAATATTTTGTACAGTACAAATTAATGGGAAACTTGCAGAGCTTAAAGTAGACACCAGATCTAAGTGCAGTGCTGTATCAGCACAAATGTTTGCTAAAGTAAAAGCTGGTGAGAAACTTAATTCAGCATAGTGTGCAAAACTAGTTGCCTATGGTGGCAAAGAGATTTCAAATGATGCTGCAGTAGTTCTTTCATGCCATTCTGCTAAAAACAGCTATAACTTTCAGTTTTACATAGTCAAAAGACACATGTAGTCACTGTTAGGCCTCAATAACAGTCTGAGAATGGGACTGATTTCATTTAATAAAGAGGTCCACCATATAAGTCTGAATAACAACAATAGTTGTATACAAAATATTTTTAGTGAATATGCTGATATTCTCAAAAACAAGCTTGGTAAGCTTCCAGTCACATATTCCATGAAGGTAAACCATGAAGTAAGTCCAGTTGTCAGACCAGTATGGAAGATTCCAGTAGCAATACAGAGCAAAGTAAAAGCAGAACTATTTATTTTTTATTTATTTATTTATTTATTTATTTTACATTTGTTAACCGGGAGAGTCCGACTGGATACATGTCCATTTTCAGCGGAGGCCCGGGGAGAAAAGCTCCAGGTACATAACAGACATATGAACATTGTTAATGCAAAAAAGGAAGATAGTTGAGTTCTAAATACAATATAAAGACACATCACATCTTGGGAAAAAAATAACAGCAGCATATAAAAAAAAACATAGGTCAGTTACAAAGGCGAGGCGCCTTGTTAAAAAGCGGTTAAGGATAGTGAGGTAAGAGAAGGGTAAATGATAGTGGTTAATCAGGTTTGGAACAGGGACATTGCCAGAGAATATTGAGATGGGGTTTAAGCTTTTTTTTGAATTGTAGGAGTGAAGGTTCTGAGGTGAGTATGGTCGGTAGGGAGTTCCACATTTTACCTACAAAGTTTGAGAATAGAGAATCCCCAGCAGAATTATTGGCTTTGGTAGTTTGAGCTAAGATCTTATTGGAGGAGCGTAAAGATTGCAGGTTAATATAGGGGTGAATGATGTTTTTCAGAGCTGGTGTTTTCTCTGGGTGATACAGTATCTGGTGAGCCATTTTGAGTTGGTTGAAATGGAGTTGGCTGGAAAACTCTAACCACCCTAGTTGCTTCAAGTTAGTGCAGTGGTGCGTTCTAAAGGTGGAATTTGTGGCAAATCTAGCTATGTGATTGTAACAAGAAGCAAGTTTGTTAAGGGTTTTCTTGTTTAGGTTTGTAAAAAGGGAGGAGGCATAGAAAAGAGTTGATAGTAGGTGTGTGCTGGCAACTGTAATTTTATCGTGAGGAGTGAGAAAGTGTTTTACTTTATAGAGAGAGCCAAGCTTTTTATTGACGGTTTTGAGGGTTAGATTGAAATGGGTGTCAAATTTAAGGGATTTATCAATGGTAACACCTAATAGCTTTGTGTGAGCTTCTGGTGATATAGTGATTCCATTGGATAATGTAATAGAGAAGGTGGGGAGAGGAGTCTTGTTAGTGGGTGAGAAAGTAAGTAGTTTTGTTTTGTTGGGGTTGAGAACTAGTTGACGACTTTAGAACCATTTTTCTATTAGGTTGAAGGTGTCTTGGGTTGAAGCAGTGAGGTCTGCCAGGTTGGAGGCAGTGCTGATGATAGTCGAATCATCTGCATATTGAATGCATGTGGCATGGGGGGTGATTGTGGGCAGGTCATTAACAAAGATGGTAAAGAGAAGAGGGCCAAGAATAGATCCTTGGGGAACTCCAAGTGTAACAGGTAGGCATGTGGATAATTTGTCCTGCCATAGAACAGCCTGTTGCCTATTGGACAGGTAGGATTGGAACCATTTCAACGTGGAATTGCTGAGTGATAGTTTTTTTAATGTATGGAGGAGTTGAATGTGGTTCACCATATCAAAGGCCTTGGAGAGGTCTAAGAAAAGAGCAGATGATAGTTTATTATTGTTTCTGAAGTTATTGATGGTATTAGAAAAGGATAGTAGGGCTGATGTGGTACTGTGATTTGGCCTGAAGCCATGTTGGGAGTTGGCTAGACTTTTATTTTTGGTGAGGTGTTCCATCAGTTGTTTGTGGACACACTTTTCCATAATTTTGGCCAGGGGTGAGAGTATAGCTATAGGTCTGTAGTTGGTTAGCTCTAGTGAGCTACCACCTTTTTTTTTTTATTACCACTAATAATGTGGGACATTTTCCATATGGAGGGGATGAAGGCTTCTGACGAGGTACGGTTTATGATTATGGAGACGGGATAGGAAATGGCCTCAGATGCTTTTTGCAGAAACTCAGCTGGGAGAAGGTCAGCTGCTAGCTTAGTGGATTTTAGTTTTTTAAGAAGAGATGTTATAGAGGATATGGGTACTGGATCGAAGGTAAATAGATGATCTGATGTAGTTGTAGTATTCTGCTGGCATGGGTAGTGGAGTGGGCTGGTTGTTTGCTTGAATTGTGTGGCCAGGGATTGTATAGTTTCTGTGAAGAAACTATTGAATGTGTTAGCAATGTTTACAGGGCACTGTTGTTTGCAAGTTGTTGGAGTGGGGGTGGTTGCCTGGCCTGGGTGCAGGAGCTTGTTTAAGCCTGCCCAGAATTTTTGTGGATTATTAAGGTGTTTGTGTTGGAGGTGGAGGAAGAAGTTTTTTTTATCATTTAAGATCATTCTTTTAGTTTCATTTCTAAGTTGCCAGAAGGTTTGGTGGGAGTGTGGGTCTTTAGAGGTACGCCATGTGACCCACATCTTGTTTCTAGATAGGATTTTGGATTTTGTTTCCTTAGAGAGCCATGGTGTGGTTTTGGTTTTAGTTCTAATGGACCGTATTGGAGCATGGGAATCTAGAATCTTGAGGAAGGTGGTGTTGAAGTAGATAACTGCCTCTTCAAGAGGAAGAGACTTGAGTATTGTCCAGTTGTGGGCTTTAAGTTCAGTTTGAAAAATGGAGGCGTTGAATTTATTATTGTTCCTGATTTTTTTATGGTTGTAAGAAGGGGTGATTTTCTTGAATTTGATAACATAGGTGAGTAAGTGATCACTCATGTCCTCTGGGTGAGTACCTGCTGAGTACTGGTCAGGATCTTTATTAGTAAGGATACAGTCCAGGATGCTGTCTTTGTTTTGGGGTTTACCTAGTCTGGTAGGAGTGGATATGAGCTGAGAAAAGCCATGTAGATTTATGCTGCTAGATGGGGAGCTAGATGAGAAGGAATTCCAATCGATGTTGAAGTCACCTAACACTATGGATTCCTGGGGGTGAGTTTGAGTTAACCAGTGGAGAAAGTCCTCTAAGGTTTTGTTATTATTGTTGCCTGGGGGGATGTAAATACATGCTATATTTATGCTTTTATGTTTGTTTGGTTGAAGTTTTACAAGTAGAATTTCGGCATTGTTTGTTAGGAGGGGTTGTGGAGAGTCAAGGGAGATTTGTAATGTATTTTTGTAGAGTATGGCTACACCACCACCTTTACGAGTTATTCGGTCTGCTCTTAGTATATCATACCCTGGTGGCATTATCTGTGTGTCTTTCGTACTTGGTTTAAGCCAGGTTTCTGTGAGAAATAGTAGGTCTGGGGAACAAGTAGCTAAAAGGGCATGTAGGTTGTGAATCTTATTGTTTACACTTCTGATGTTTAGATGACAGGTCAGAAGAGAGTTAAAGAGTCTAGAGTTTAGATTGAGAAGTGGAGGGGAGGATTGGGTGGAATTAGAATTGAGTGGAGGGGAAGGGCCAGGGTTGGGGTGGATATCACCATCTGTGGCTAGTCTGTGATTCAGAGTGGTAATGAATTTGAGGGCTTTGAGTAGAAGTTTGTAGTAATGTTTATCATTTGGCCTAATATTGGTAGGTTTGATAATTACATAGCGTTTGAGTTCTAATAAGGAGGAGAACTAGACAAAATGGTGAATTTAGGTGTACCTACACCAGGAGAAGAACCGACTGAATGGGTATCCTCCGTGGTCGTAGCTCATAAGAAAAGCTCAGATGATATTCAAATATGTATTGATCCAAGAGACTTAAACAAAGCACTTAATCATCCTCATCATCCAATGTGTACAGTAGAAGAGGAAGCCACTCTCATGGCAAATTCCACCATTTTCTCAGTCTTGGATGCAAAAAACTCTTTTTGGCAAATTTTGCTGGATCACAAATCTTCATTGTTAACTGCATTCAGTACACAATTTGGTAGATACAGATTTTTGAGAATGCCATTTGGAATCAGTTCTGCCAGTGAAGTCTCTCAACATGCCCTGGAAACATGTTTTTTTTATTATCCATATGCAATTATAGTAGACAACATTATTGTTGAAGGCAATGGTGAATCCGGACATAATAGAAACTCAGGAAAGTTCTAGACCATGCACGTGAAATAAATCTTAAACTGTGATAGAAATCCAGTAAAGTTCTAGACTGTGCCCCTTGAAGTAAATTTTAAACTGAATCTTCAGAAATGTAAATTCAAACTGAAAGAAGTTACTTATGTGGGACATTTGTTTACCAGTTCTGGCTTACAACCAGATCTAATCAAGCAGCAATTCTTGAAATGCCAGTTTCAGAGAATGTCACATCTTTACAATGTTTTCTAGGGTTGGTCAACAATTTAGGAAGGTTCATGCCTGACTTGAATGAGCTTTCTGCCCTATTATGTGAGTTAACATGCAACAATGTAACCTGGTCCTGGCTGGAACAACACCAAAGAGCATTTGATGTTCTGAAGATGAAAATTGCCAGTCCATTCACATTGAGATATTATGATGTTCCCAAACCTGTAACTCTTTCTTGTAATGATTCAGTGTATGGCCTTGGTGCAACATGTCTTCAAGAAGGCATAACAATAGCCTGTGCATCAAGAACTTTAACCCAAACAGAGATGTACTATGCATAAATAGTGAAAGAACTCTTGACAGTAATGTTTGCATGTTTGAAGTTCAATGTTAACATTTATGGCAGACCTGTCCAAATAGACACTGATCACCAACCACTATTGACAATTTTGAAAATGCCAATACATTCAGCCCCAGCATGACTGCAATGCATGATGTTAAAACTGCAAAAGTACAATTTCAATCTTATTTACAAAAAGGGCAAATACTTGTACCTTGCTGATGCTTTGTCACGTGCACTCAGACAAACACCAAAGGAACATAAAAATGAAACAGCAGACTCTGAAGTCATGGAAGTCAGAAATTTTTTGTCATCATGGCTTGATGAACTAAAAAAATCACACAGCTTCAGACCCAGTTCTCCAGAAGGAGAAAAACGTTATCAGTCAAGGATGGCTAACACAACAAATCAGTTTAGCACTTGACATTCAGCAGTATTTTCCTTACAGAGATGAGCTCATGATCAAAGATAAAATCATCATGAATGGTCTAAAAGTGATAATTCCTAGAGCATTACAGCAGGAATATATCAAAATTTTGCATCGTGGTCACCCAGGTATTGATTCAACAAAAAGAAAGGCAAGAGGCATTGTATTTTGACCTTCTATGTCCAAATATATAGAGAAGGAAACTCTAGCATGTTCAATTTGCAACAGCACAAAACCACATCAACAAAAAGAACCACATCAGCAACACCAGATTCCTGAATATCCATGGTCGATGTTTGCCACAAATATTTTTGAATCAAATGGTCAGCATTACTTAGTGTTGGTAGACTCTTACTAAAATAGGTTTGAAATTGACCTACTTCCTAACTTGACATCCAGCACTGTCATTACAAAATCAAAGAGACATTTTTCTGTCCATGGTGGGCCATACAGAGTCATGTCTGGCAATGGTGCACAGTTTACAAGTCAGCAGTTTAAGAAATTTGCTGAGTCTTGGGACTTTGTTCATATTACCAGTAGTCCTGAGTATCCACAATACAACGGGTTAGCTGAACATACAGTTCAGAGTGCAAAATGTTTGCAGGAGATATACAAGAGAGATGGTACCGATGTTTTCCTTAACCTTCTCAATCTCAGAAGCATTCCTCGAGACAACTTGCTTGGTTCACCTGCTCAGATATTAATATCCAAACAGACTAGAGCAACTCTTACAATCATAAACAATTGTTAGTACCAAATGCAAAGAACAATAGATTGGTC
This sequence comes from Protopterus annectens, assembly GCF_019279795.1. NCBI lineage: Eukaryota > Metazoa > Chordata > Ceratodontiformes > Protopteridae > Protopterus > Protopterus annectens. The sequence continues at coordinate 1,544,685,776 of NC_056733.1, forward strand.
AAGGCTCATCTATCAAGAAAACATCATTCACAAATGTTGTACTACAATAAGACCAGTAAATCCCTTAGACCATTACTAGAAGGAGACGTTGTAAGAATGCAAACATCTAAAGAATATGACCGAGTGGGAATCATGAAGAACATTTGTGAAGAATTGAGATCTTACATCATACAATCTGAAGGAATGGATTTCAGAAGGAATCAAAGACATGTGTTATCTGTCTCCGAACCAGTGACATGGAAGATTGCCTGTGCTAATGAATCTAATTCTCAGAGTGTGCTTCCTTCAAATAATTTTGATGTAATCCCTATGATCCAGTTTTGAAATAATCCCCAGATACTGTCCCTTTTGCTAAACCCAGAATCTCTATGTTATCAGATCAAGTAGATTTTCCAGACTAAATCCAAAATACATAGCGACTTGGACTTGAATTCAGTTTCATTCATTGAAATGTTGATATAATGTTTAGCTCTTAAAATGTCTTTGTTCTCCTATTTGCATATCGAATTAAATTAAAGAGGGAGTATATAGCTCAGTGTGTATATTGTACCTAGTCAGTCATGTAGCTAGATAGCACGTGCATATATGTTACCGAGCACGTGTGAGATCAGTGCCATTTCAGTGTGAGTGCTAGCTTGAATGTTGATGCATATGTGAGTGTGTTAGAAGTAATGAGTCAGTCTGTAAGCTTATAAAGTTTGAAGTATATGTTCCAGTTACAGTTGCTGATGTGTTTATGTACAACAAATGACCTGAAACCATCCCATGCCTCAGTGTTTCATTTGAATATATGAGGCATGCAAAGTGGTGTCAGAATGGGATCCAAAGTTGAAGCAGCTTGCAAACCATGAGGCACGTAGTTAGAAGTGGAGTAATATACAGGAGTGAACATGCATACAGGTCAGGGGTTATCCAAAAGTACTTAAATTTGTTTGAAATAATTTTCAGTCATCAGACATGACATATCATTCATAGTGTTCATAATAATTACTGAGATATTCGAAATGTCCAGAATAGTGAAATAATGATTAAAGTGTTTGAAATAATCTCTGAAGTATTTAAAATGTTTGAAAAGACTATAACGCCTGAATTTTTTCACAGTAACTAAGATTTTTTGAAATGTCTGGAATGTTCGAGGTATTCGCAGTATCAAAATAAAGCATTTTCAGACAGATTGTTGTGCATTTGGACATAATTACAAGTACCAAGCTTATACTTATGCTTAAAAGAATTCTGTTGTCATGGTAGAAGGATTTTGCAGACCTGAATCACTGGTGTTTGATAATAATATTGCAGACAATTGGTGAGTGTTTGTGTAAAAATATGATCTTTTCATACAGGCTGCATTTTATGATAAAGACGCACATACAAGAGCATTTATACTTCTCAGTTTAGCTGGCTCAGAGGCCCCTGTGTGAAACCGTTCATTTGTGCATGCATGTGCTGTGTATGCCGGGGAGGGGGAGAATCACCATATTGTGATACAGGCAGAAATGTGAGAAGACCCTGAGTGCTTAAAACATAAATTTAGAAAAATGTCTAACCTTGAAATTAATATTACAATGGAAAGGGAAAACTTTTACACAAGAAATCAAAAGCCTGGTGAAACATGCTACAGTAGGATCATTTAATGGATATGTTTGATCTCCTGAAGTAATTTGCTAAGAGATTTTGTGGTGCCTACAGATTCAATAGTGGACTTAAGCACAAATGTAGCTGGCCTTGACTCAAGATATAGAACACCCAGCACAGGTAATGCAATGTAAGGGATTGGAGCTGGTACAGCACACTGTGGTATGAGAGGTCAACTTTGAAAAGGATCAGTTTGTTATGCCTCAGTTTTTTAAATGAATCCACAGGTTTCAAACCACAACTGTGCTGCTTAGAGCCTGATGCCATACGTGTCATATTCAGTTTCAAGTCTAGAGTCTTCTAATGTTCCAAAGCACTTCAAAGGTGAGAAAGAATGCAGATGTGTTGCATTCAACTCGGTTTTGTTCCACTGGATGGGAATGTCATTCAGATGGACCAGACTTTATCAAGCACTGCTCATCTATGACCAAAATCATGCACTGTACAAAGAATAGGACAGCAGTTTCAGTGTGTTTCTTTATATAAATGTTAATGTGATGTTTCCTTATCTATCCACATTGACTGATAGTACTAGTAATCTGGGGAAGAAGTCGTGCAGCTGTAGAACTGAATTTCTATGAAGTACAACAGGATCTGTCATTTTTCAAATCCTGTTTTGCAGTGTAGCTTTCCATCTAAAATATATCCATTTAAATGCCTGGAAAAATGAATTGCCATACAAAGAGGATTATTTATGCTGCAGTATGTCACCAGTGCAATAGTTTCTATATTGGTAAATCAGAACGTAAGCTTAGGGGTCGTACCTACAAACATAATTATGAGACTAGAAAGGCTAAATCTACAAATGCACTCTACAAACATATTCAACAATTTCCAGACCATCATTTCCTGTTTGCTATCATTGAGAAAGTAGAGGACAGCCCTAGAGGTGGGCCGTGGAAACTATTAATTGAGGAGACAGCGAGCTTTGGTGGCAAATATTTTTGAATGCTTCAGTCCACCAGGGCTTAAAGATGTTATGTCTATACAGTGCTTACTCAAGAGGAAAGCATATGAAAAATAATATGCTTATATTTATTATCATCTGTTTTTATTTTTTAGGGTGAATGCATTCGAAATTGTGCATAATTTTACTTATGTCCCGTCTTACGTTAGTGTCAGTTTTATATCTTAAATACACTGTTTTAAATACATGTACTTGTCTTGACAACTGTTGCTTTAAATATACAGTTGCTTTGCTTAGATTGGCATAATGTGACAAGGAAGCTATTTAAGTGCAATTTTGAATTGTTCTGGTTTTATCTGAAAAAGTCTGTATGCTTTTAGACAAAATCGCTTATTATTTGTTTTAATAACCAGTTCATCGTACTTGGTTGTGTATTCTCTGAGAGAGTTTCCAGTAAGAGTTTTAGTTCATTGTTTTGGTTGTTCTCTCTCACCCACACAGAACTGACAGCAATCATACTTCCACATACACTTACACATACCACCATACATGTAGACAGAAGAACACATTCCCTGACACTTACTGTATGCTAAACTCACCAGCAATTAACTCTAATTCAATTGGGTAAATAAATGCAAGCTTTTTGGGATGTTCATTAATATGGGATGCCAAGTTAAATGATGCAGCAATAACTCTGCTGTATAAATGCCTTACCACAGGGGGGAACACATGGCTAATTATCAAAGATTGCTCCCCTAGAGTACCTCATTAGTATTTGTGGTAATCTGCTGAGATAGCTCACAGTGGAGGTACACCATGATGGTGGGGCTGACTCAGATTTGGAAAAGGTTACTAGGATGTGTACACCAAGCTGATACCTTTCAATACCCTTTCTGAATTCAGCCCTATATGTGTACATGTGGTAACAATAACCACTTCAGAACTGCAGAAAGTATACTTACAAAATTATATGAAATGTTTGATATTCCAAAAGATGCTGATTGCTTAATTGCCATTCTTAGTGAAACTGCAGCTAGACATATGGCATGAGTATTGGTCTATCTTTCCATCCAAAGTGGATAACCTTCTCTGTTGCTTAATTCATTTTCATTTTCAATGATCTGAGTTATACTTACTGTTTTCTTAACTACTTTTCTTTCTGTCTTCTGACAAACCGCATAGAGACATAATTAGAAAAACACAAATCTCTGAACATTAATGCACATTCATTTTATTTGAGAGTGCATGGCTGCTCTTTTGAGGACATGCCTAACTTGTATATGAGGCAGACTTGCCTTTATTTGTTAGCACTTATCTTAATTTCTAGTTCTTTTGCCAGTGTCTGAAAGGAGCCACAGACATGTTTATTGCAACCAGAAAACAAAACAGAGGCATGTAAAAGAAAAAAACAAAAAAACAAAAAAAAAAAATCTAAACATACTAATACCTTCCATGATGGACATTATAGGAAATAATTACCATTACATGGGTTGGAAAACTTCAGCTGTCAGTACTGGGATTCACAACAACCCTTTTTGGTTTGTTTCTTCCCTGTAACAACTACCCTGTGTAGCATAAATTGACTGAGTATTGTACAATCATTCTCTATAGTGATACAAACTGAGTTCTCACATAGCACATGCAGTGGACAGAGCAATTATGCAGGATACACAGACATAATATAAAATAGGTTTTACAACTTGGGTTTTGTAGTTCTGTATTGCTCACAGAACAGTAATGTATGAATCCATTAAGGGGCACTCAAAGCATACCTTCTGTGAAGCCCGCATAGATTTTACAACTTGGGTTTTATTGTTGAGCATCACCCACGGGATTGTACTGTTCAAATTATGGGAAAACATCCTTAGATCACAAAAAAAGAAAAGAACAGAAGAGGAAGAAGAATTCAGTGTTGTGTGGCTCTGCAATGTGAAGGGATTCAGAAAACTGAAGAAAAATTAGATACCTGGGTGCTGGAAAATCAGGGTGGAATGATGTGGGGATAAGCGGTCAGCATCAGATTGCTCATTTTGAGGGGAGGGAGGTAGTCCAGCCAACTGTAGTGCCATGAATCTGAAGAAGAAATAAGACATTTCCCAAATCTCTAGAACAGCACTGTGCACATGATGGCTACAGTTGTCTTCCTTGGCTATCACTGCTGCTCAGTTTGTTGTACTCTTTTCATTTATGTTATTTTTCATTATTGTCCAACCCGGAATTAATGGACATGCTGCACCTCAGAAAATCCAAATCCCATCGAGCTACGCGCTCGAGAGACTTGAACCTCAGCACTGAAATAAATAGGACATGCTGGAGGGACAGATTCATAACCCAGAGGCTCCCTTCACTCTGGAATAAAATCCCAATCCAGGTTAGGCAGAGTCCCTCATTGACTCTCTTCAAGAGGAATTTTGATGAGTGGATGGGAGATCGTAGGTTTACTCCGGGTATCACTTTTGTGTCACTGTTAGACAGAGGTACAGTATACTAACCTCGAAAAAGGGCATAGCAAAATTAATTTAAAATGGGTGGCGAAAGCCAAACACACTCTGGCTAGGCTTATAAATGCCCTAGGGCAGATAGCCTAGTATGAACCTATGAACCTATGAACCTATTGTAAAGCCTTTATTCCTGCTACATTTACCACTAATATGTACATTAAGCATTTTTGAAATTTTACAAATTTCAAGCTATAGCAGATGTGCAGTTTATAACTGTTGTTGTGATTTTTAGTTTTATTTGTTAACTGGACAAATAGGGCCCTTCTCAGTCACAGCCTAGATATGCTACTACATAAAAAGCCTCATAGGAGGTCAAAAATATATTATGCATATAACTAGCTATGTTACATTATAGTATGAGTTTATAACATGTAATGGGAAGAAGGATCTGAGCAAAGCATTGTGAATTACTAGCAATTAAGGAATGGAGAGCATCAGCTGAACAACTCTGCAAAAACATTTGTATGCCACTGTCTGGTGAAGTTGTACCTTTAAATGCCAAGTGAAAGACGACACATTGATTAAACGTTATATGGCTACATGAAAAGACATTGCTGCAGATTCAATAAAACCTAAACTGTGTGCTAAGACTGTGTGCACATTGCAGTGTGACATGAACATGATAACGCATAATTTTGTATTCAGTAAGCAGCTCTACACAGCCTGTAGAGCTCAGCAAACATGGTAAGCATTATGGCATGCAAATTACAGCATAAGCAGCTGAACTGTATGCTTGTTAACAAATCCGAGATGGAGGAGCTATTCAACAAGCTATAAAGTAACCATGTAGACTCAGTGTAGGTTTTCCCTGCGAATTCCCTAACCTACAGTCACAGCCACAGAAGACACTTTACACGGAAACACTCTTTAAGATTTGCAGTTGCTGTCATACATATATATGTGCAACAGTCACAAGCTTATGATGCTGCTGTAAATAGAATCTGGCAAAGAAGAAAAATGTTATTTAGACCTCTGTTAACTTACTACAGGCTGCATGATGTGGAAATTGTAGAGTGCCACAGGGTGGATAGAGACACACTACAGGAACTCTGCAACCTCTGTTATCTACAAATGAGAGCAAGGGCAAACTGAGGGGAACCAATACCTGTGGAGATTAAGTATGTTTATCACTTAGAGTTTTAGCTACAGGAGCCTTTCAAAAGCTAACAGGGCATATGTTGGGGATATAACAGGCATCAGTATCCAGGATCCTAAATAAATTCCTGAATGTTATGTTACAACATGCCACTGATAGTATACAATTTTCCCCATACATACTAGAAATACTAGGATGACTAAATAATTGCAAGAGCAAAACTCTTGAAACCCAACCGCTGATGTGGAAATATGGAAACAGTACTTGGTTCCCACACCCAAAACAAAAAGAAAATGACAATTTGTAGAATCTGAGGAATAACATATAATTAAACTGTTTTGAATGGTTCCCACACAAGTTTCACAAAATGTGTACACATGTACAACTCAAAATTAAATTGCTTATGACTGTTAGGCACCTCTCACTGTCCCCAGCACTGCCCTGGTGGAGTCTATGGGCCATCTTAGAAGCATTACACCCCCTTTGTCATTGACAATATAGTACTTTACATTGCCATGGAATAAGATAGAAATGACTGTAAGATAACCAGTTTTAACAATAACACTTCTAATGATGGTTAATAGGGCTGTGTATCTGTAAAAGTTAATGCATGGCAAAAATGCCTATGCCAAGATTAAAGTATATGTAGTGCATATAGCTAACAGTTTAATCCTCTAATGCATATAAATAACACCTCTCTTCATAATGTGAACAAATCTAGCATGTGCCTTTAAAATACAAGCATACTTTAGCAACATCAAATACTGTCTGTGCAGATAAATCTAAAGGAATGTCAATCCTCTGTATTTTACACATACATGAGTTTTCTCACCTTCAAGCTCCCTTGCTACATGGTTACCTTGTTATGATGTAGACTCATGCTTCTGAGCACAGTGAAGATGCAAATGAAGTCTAACTTCATTAGAATTGCTGAATTCCAGTCTTTTGGATTTGTGTAAGAGATGTAAGGATAGTGTAAACATTACCTCAGTGTTTGTTTCTAATAGACTGCAAATGTGAATGGTTAGTAGGAGTGAGAAGGAATACATAACAATTCAAACTCCCTTACCTGCAGTGGGTGTGTCAGCGAGGATACACTTACAAAGTGGAGAAGTAATTGTATTGAGGTTTTAAATGTAAGTGAGCAGCACACATTTCTCAGTTTCTTTTCAATAATCTCCAAACTCCCCTGCCTTTTTAAAAAACTATATATTATTGTCATTTAATATTCTCATACATTTTAAGGACAATGATACAAAATTCCTTACATACTGCATGCTCAGGTTACTGCTTAGATAAGAGAAGAATGAACATCATACAAAGATAAGACAGAGCTGCATTGCTGCAAACAATAGTAATAAATGGCTGTAAGATCACTCATTGTACTATATCTGAAATTAACACATGTACAAACAACTCAGAAGTGTACAAGTGTCATATGTCTTGTTAATACTGTGGATAATTTGGAACTTGCTTGTACGCACAATGAATTTAATTCCTGTTGCAAAGCTGTTTCTCTGGCAAAGAGTGAGAAGAGACCCTTACTGTGTTTTGTAGGGTCATTAGTGTGAGAGTTCAAATCCAGACTTGTGTAAAAATTTTTCAGGCGTACTAACATTTGTTTTGTAATGTTGTTTATTTGATATATATATATATATATATATATATATATATATATATATATATATATATATATATATATATTGATAGATATATTTTTTAATACCAGTATTTGTGTGGCACACAGCTCAGCTCAAACACTGGAAATAGATAAATATAGTAAATGTCATGTAATGTACTTCTGTGATAACCAATACATAAACTGCACCTGTGAATCGTGTGTGTATGTAGCACATCTGCTAAACACAGTGATCCACATGATAGATGCTATCTGTAGATCACGGTTCAAGTCCCACATTTCTGTTTTAAGGATAAAACTTAATAAACACTGCTCACACAAATAAAACAAGTTTAGCTGTGCTTGTCACATTTGCTCATTGCTTACTGCCATGCAAAACTGGACTAATGGCCCACACACAAAGCAGACAGAACACCTGCAGATAGGATGCAAACATGCTCGACTTCAAAAAGGATACATTGTTGCATCTTTTGCTTTCCATCTTGCTAACCTGGTAAGTGGCATTGCACTGCAGTTAGCAATCTTCCCTAACACCTGCAGGACCAGAATAACTGCAGACAGCAAGCAGACAGTAGACAATTTCAAAACAGATGCATTCTATCAAGTACGCTGAGCACCATGCAAACACGAAAACTGCCATTGTGCTGTGATTAACACACAGACGTTAACAATGAATATGAAAATATCCAAATGTTTTTTAACTATTCCTATGATAGCAGGGGTGAGAGTAGGACTGCAAATGATGATCCTGGTTTCTAATACAGCAAATTCCATATAATTTTACTGTCATTCCATTTTACTTTATATTAAATTTCACATGAAAAAAATTATTACACATTCCCAATTTTTAAGGGTTGTAGACTCAGTTTTAATAAATATATAAAAAATGTAAATATAATTATAAATAATAGTGGAGCTCATATTAATTATTTACGTGACTGAGGGTATGCTGACTATTATGTTTATGTAATTATAATTGTGTTTTCTGGCCCTGGATGGCCTTCAGACTTCAATAATACTCCTACATACATGAATGTATAAACCAGGACCTTATCAGGCCACACGCATACATGGTTATCTCTTCAATCTGAAATGTGTACTTATATAATTCATGAGTATGTCTGAGAAGCACTTCCTTGTGGCAATGATGAAAAATCACTGCTGTGGAGAAAATATTTTGTCTCCTATGCATAGGTTTGAATTCCACATTGTAAAAATTAATTTTATCAGTGTGTAAAGCCACATGAAAAATGTGTCGGGTCATAAAATTTATGCCTCCAGTACATGTCTGCAAAGTTAAATCACCTAACAGTTACAACAGCAAACAACCCTCAAACTTATGCCAAGTGTCAGATTAAATTTCCAGTTTCAAAAACTGATTTCCTCTCTGTTTGGCACTGTTGTTCTCCATTTCACATTAAGTAAAGACAGTTGGAATCATTGTTTTGGGTTTGTGCACTACCAGGAAATGAAATAACATGCATTGGCAGGAAATTACTTTGAACTATTGCTGTTTTCCATGGTCAGACATGTCTGATGGTAGAAGGGAAATTGTCCAATTTAGGCTGCAGAGGTGGGTTGTTGAGGAACCCAGAATCTTTTTTGCACTCCTTTTAAAGTACCACAGCTAAGGGCTGCTGCAAGGGGACTATTCCAGCTCTCAATACAAGTCTGAGGCGTAGAATAGTCTGTCTAAGCCTGACTCCAGTGCCACACACTGGAGAACACTGTAGGCATCAATTTAATGACCTGAAAAGGCGCAAGAGGGATACACTCAACCAGTGGCTAGATGAGATCAGGAATGTTGACATCTCACAGTTGTGTAAGTATATTGACAAAGAGAATGTATAGTAGATAGGAAGCTGCATATAGGCAAGAATGGTATGCATAATGCTAGTTTCTTGTTCTCTTCTCTTTATTCCACAGCCAACAAAAATATTATGACAAATAGGGATGCCCATGCTGAGCATCTAGTGAGACTGAGGGAGGCAAGGGGTATTTATGCAGCACAGCATAACTATCATTTTAGCTAAAGTATTGCTCTTCTATACAGTAGCAGCAAATTAAACATTCATATCCTAACTGTAAAAGCAAGCATGTATGCACCAGTCTGTTGTACAAACCAAGTGTAGGAGTCAAGTGTAATACTGTAGTCAGATGTTGGGAGTTCAAATACCACAGGTAACAAATAAATATAAGTACATTCCTTTAAACTATTATAATTTAATTTCAACACAAGTGGCATAAATGCCATGCTAACTTAATCTGTATAATTTGACCAAATACATGTGCAACGTATGCACATTGCAAGGATTACTTTGAGCAATCATTAATTATAGTTTGTAGTTGTTAAGAAGTATACTTAAATGTAAAAATGCAGATTAATATTAAATACTTTTTATTGTGATAATGCATTGTATGCCACATATGATGGTACTAATTATCTCTTTCTTTGTCTTACCCCAACCCTCATGTCTCTTTTTTATATTTCTATACATCATCAAAACCTTTTCATGCCATGCTTCTCTGACAAACCACAAAATGCTTTACAGCATAGGGAGGTAGGCCAACCCCCATGGCTCAGCCTGCCTCCACTCCACCAGCTCCTGCACCAACTCCCAGCACATCTGGGACCCATCCTAGCAGTACTGCATCCACAGGCCCTCTGCTACCTGGGCCCTTCACATCAGGTAGCAATACCCCAGCAGCTAGTGTTGTGGTACCCTCCAGGAGTACTGGCAGGACTTGCCAGGCTTGGTATGTAGGTTTGTGCACAGTACCATTGGTGCACCCCTATGCTTGACAGGATGATCTTTTTTATGGTCTGGAGGAGAAGATGTCAAGCACTCCAACAGCCAGTAGAAAGGAGACAGGGATGACAGTTCTGTGAGTGAGGACTAGATTTTCATTGTCCTTATGTTTGATGGGCATGGGCATGGGCATCTTTTGTCCCCTCCCTAACCCCAATCATGGTGTCCCTGACCCGGGCCCCTCACCATCCCTGTGTCTTGTCTTGTTTGTCCTGTTTGTTTGCATCTGCTTTCTCACCTACCCTACTTACCTGACCCAAAAATACTTATGTCCCTTACCCAGCATTCATCTCAATGAAGTAAAAAAATGGGCACCTGTCGCACAGAAAAAACAATCATCCCATACATAGCTCTCCACTTCACACATGTCTTCTCGACACATTGGATTTGGTCCAGTTGACTACACTACATAAGTTTGTTGTTATCACCCCTCTTTGTTGAGGTGACAGTCCAAATTCAGTTAATATTCTGTACACATTTTCATTTTACACTGTTGAAGAAGTGGATAGCTATGGTTCTTTCCTACCTCCCTCCTGCACCTTCATATATTTCTTTTCCTTTGTTCTTTCCCTGTTTGCTCCTCATTTCACCACTTTCCCATCGACCCCATTTTAACACCATTAATCTGGTCAAAAAATAGAATCACACACCACACATATAGGTAAAAAAAACACAGTGAAGCCCTTCACTTTTTGTCCTCTGTGTTTGCACAAAGTTTGGCATTGCACACCAATGCTGAACAATAGTGAATGGCTATTCAGTAGTATGATTACCTCCACACAATGCTGCTTAAAACATGCTGCACTAAGGTAACACAGTGAATATAGAGTAAAGAATTATTTCACTGCATTATAAATACATATTTAAAACTATTGGGTACACCTGGATTCCAACCCTATGTTATATGGGCAACAAAAGAAATCTGTCAGTGAATTTATACCTGCTGCCACAGAGTCAGCTAAGCAGTAGGTAGGTTTCTTACACTCAGTATTATCCACACTGCTGACTGCCATGCTTCTCTCCTTTACTTGTTTGCATGAAGGTAAGCAAACCAACAGAACTCTTATAATTTTATCAATAAAGCACAAGCCCGTGGTTGCACACAACTTATCTGCAAATGAATGGGAAATGCAGTATAAATGTGTATCTCACATTCACAAACACTTTGCCATCTATCACACAAATGTGTTGCTCAGTGGTGTGCTATGGAAAGTGTACTTTAGCATGTATTATTTATGTTTACTGCCAATTTTGTCTTCATTCCATAAAAGTACATATAAAAAAACAAAGAGAAGGTACTTTTTAACAAAAGAATACTTATTTACACTGTAGCTATCTGTTCCCTGCAACCATGCACTTGAATCTAGGTCTCTCAGTACTTGTTCACAAATATATTAACTACACTACATAAATAAATAAAAAATGTTTTCTTGTATACCATGGACAGTTTTACACTGACAATGCACATTCATATTTTCCAATACTTGTGGCAATGTGGACAGCTGTTTTCATATATTTGTAAGCTGTCTTTTTAAGGTATACCTGCACATTGGAAACACAACAGCAAATGCTACACTTTACAAACTCATCAATCTAGTAACACACAGATCTTTAATATCCTGACAGATGTACATGGCTAGCTATCAATTTCAGACAGGCCTCCTAACTTCTCTCAAATATTCAGTGAAGATGTCATCCACAATAAATTGTCCAGCAGTCTTGTAAAAGTCAGACTTGTGCTGTGGTCCTTGTGCTAAGTACTGAGTTCTCTAGTCAGTGTACTGAGGTAGGACTTCTAATCTCACAGCATTTAATGTGCAGATCTGTCTGTCTAGTCAGAATAGCATAACTGTGTATCCTGTGGTCATCTCTACAATCCCATGGAGTATCAATATTTTGACAGTTGTATATGCCTACACATCCATTTCATTCAGGCCTCCCAACATCTTCTCTGAAGCATCCAGTGATGATGCCATCCACTATAAATTATCCTGCAGCCTTGTAAAAGTCAGACTCATGCTGTGACCCTTTCATTAAGTACTGAGTTCTCTAGCCTGTGTAAGTAGAGGCTCTGTCCTCATTGCAATCAGCTGGTATGTCTGTTTGTTCACTTGGATGACATTAGAGAGAGCATTTTATACCAGCATCTGGGACACTGCTATTGCCATCTTCTACTCGCCAGACACAGTTGATGTCATCACTTATTAAGTGTTGTCCAACACTCACTGAGTCAGAATTGTGCTGCTGTGCTTGTGTTAAATACTGAGGTCTCTAGTCGGTGTATTTAGATAGGAATTGATTCTGTTTTCATTGCAGTGTGTGTGTGTTTGTGTGTGTGTGTGTGTGTTCACTTGGTTGACATTAGAGTGAGCATTTTGCACCTGCATATGGGGCACTGCTATTACCATCTTGTCCTCACCAGACACTGCTGATGTTATCACTTATAAAGTGTTGTCCAACCCTCTCCAAGTCAGACTTCTGCTGGGGTGCTTGTGTTAAATACTGATGTCACAAATAAGAATTCACTGGAACCAAGGCAGTAGGAGTGTGCAAATCCAATTTAATATCACAAAAAAAAAAAAAAACATGCAAGTTAAAACTTTCACCCGAATGGCTTCCTCAGACATTTAAGCTAAAACAAAAAGTGTGTCTTCAAATTTAAAGCTTTTCAAAATCACATGACTAAAACAGTTGATGAGTTCAAACACAGTTGTTTCTCCTTCAATAAGGGTTTTAAAGACACAAAACCATTTATGCCTGGTCTAATTTGTGCTTAAAAAAAGCATTAGTAGTTATTTCTCTGTTCATTTCTGAAAGATAGCTACATATACGATCTTTCAGTCATTGATTAGTTTTACCTATGTAAAATAAGCTACACTGGTCACATGTCACTAGATGAACTATATTCTTACTATTGCAGCTACCTTAAGCTTTCAGTTCTACTTCTTTTCCACTTACAGGGTTAAGAAGTCTTTCTCATGTCTATACATGTGCAAAATCTGCAACTGCCACATTTAAAAGTACCTCTTTTATTACTTGGGTTACTCTTGAACCATAAATTACATTATTCTTTATATCACAATATGTGTTTCAAACTAATATTCTTTTAATGTAAAAACTTAGACTAATCAGTAATATAATTTCTTAACTCTGGAATATCCTGAAGGAAATGCCAGTATTTATAACTCTCTTAACAGTTGCAGTGTTCATATTAAAAGTCAGGATACAGCTGGTGTTATTTATATTATTTTTTGTGTTTTGAATTGTTTGTTGTTAGGAGAAGATAGGTTTAGGGACAGTGTTTCTCTTTGTTCTAATTTTTTATACATGGTCATAACCTCATTTTTATATCCTCCCACTATAAAGTCTTCAACAGTTGATTCCATTTGTTCAAACATGTTGGAGTCTATTGTTGAATCTTGCCACCCTAAGGAACTGATTATTGACTAAATTCATGAATGTGTAGTAGGGATGCATGCTACTTTGTTGTAATAAGCTATTTTTCTCAACTACTTTCTTATACAGGCTTATATCAATAAATTATTCCTGGTTTTTAACAATAGTTATATCTAAAAAATCTATCTTTCATCTGATATACATTTCTTGAACTTCAAAAATGTACACATACTAGAAATATATTCAAAACATATGTTAAAAACATCCATATTCCCTTTCCAAACAATAAATAAAACATCCACGTAGCATCAATGGAACAAAATGCTTTTTCAAAATGGTTTTGTAGCCAACAATATGCAATCCCATTCCCATATATGCATTACTATATTAGCAAAAGTATTTGCTACTGGTGTGCCCATGACAACACCTTTTGCTTGTTGATACAATTGATTTTAAAACAAAAATACATTATTTAAAAACACCATTGATAAAATGTCACAGTGTAGTAATATATTGCTGTTCATATTCTGTGAATTCCAATAAAAGCTCTTTAACAGACTGTATTCCAAAATCTATAGGTATAACTGTAAACAAGGAATCAACATCTAAGGTAGTGAAAAAAGTCTTTCAAATTTGTACTTACTGACCAATCATAAAGGGACTGTAAGAAGTCACTAGTATCATGTAAAATGGTAACAATCTTTCAAAGCTTTTCCTTAGCTGAGACTCCAAAAATTTAGAAGCTGGTTTTGTTATCCAGCCTCTTCCCAAAATAATTGGTCTCATTGGTGGAGCAGAAACAGATTTATGGAGCTTGGATACACCATATATCACTGATACCTTCTGATTCCTAAAAAGTCAAATAGCTCCTTGTATATTCTCGTTTATGTATAAACTTTGCAAGCATTCTAAAACATGTTTGACTATTGCACTTTTATCTTGAATAGATATCTTGACACAGTCAGAAGTGGAGAGCATTTCAAACATTGCATTTGAAAGGATATGTCCTTTACTACTATTCACCCACCTTTGTCTGCAGGCTTAATTGCTATCTCATTGTTTTTAAATAAATCCCTCATAGCTGCTTGCTCATTTGGGGTAAGGTTATAAAAGAACCTCATCTTCCCTTTTCGATACAATGCATAGATTTCCTTCTCAACAGCTGCTTCAAATACTTTCAGTAACTAATGACTGAAGGTCATGAAAGTGCTAGACCATTTATGTGCAGTATCTATAAAGTCAGTACCTTCTTTATACAATATTTTTAAATTTAGAGTTCTCACAAAATACTTGAAATCTGATAATGTTCTGGCAATGTCTGCATAACACTATGGTATGATGGATAGTCCTTTAATCAACACTGAGTTCACCGTCTGTTAAAACATGTTTAGAAATGTTAAAAAACAAAGATCGCAAACTTTTGTCTGACTGTGTGTTAGACAGAGATTCCCTCTCCAGCTCTGCTTCATGCTGTCCATGCTCTTCATACAGAATCTCGGCATTGGAGGGGATTTTCCATTAAAAAAGGGTTTTCAGTGGGATCAAGAGCTCTGATTATATTTGCATCTACCAGTGTTTATTGTTGCTGATGCTTGTAGTTGTTCAGATTTGAATGTGGAGTCACCACTTGGGAAGCTGTAGCTGTGTGGGACGACACAACTTCGGGTGCCTCAACCACATTGGGAGAAACTACTACTGAGTATGATCTAGTTGTGCTATTATTGGTCACATTAGATGACTCACTGTTTTTAGAACCAACCAGGTTAGAAACTACAGATTTCAAAGGAGGAAGTCCACTCACATTTTCTAATGAAACTACTTATCGGAATTAGCAGTAGATGCAAAATTCGTATTAACTGCTTTGAAATCATTTACCCAAGTAAACATATTACTTCTTTTATAGTCATTATACTGTCTCTGCAGTTTCCTTTTTTTGTCTCAATGAGGTGTTTATGGTAACTGTAATAGTAAGTATATAGTTTGTATAGTGACATGTGACCAGTGTAGTTCATTTTACATAGATAAAACTAATCAACGACTGAAAGATTTTATGTGCAGCAATCTTTCAGAAATGAACAGAGAAATACCTGCTAATGCTCTTTTTAAGCATACATAGGAAAGAGGCACTAACCACAACTTTAAGTTTGCAAGTTTAGAAATATTGTTTGAATACATAAGAGGAGGAAATTTGTTACTTAGAACTAAGACTGCTGAAATGAAATCGATACTACACTTAAGAGCCCATGTTCCACCTGGCTTATATGTTTTTTGTATCTTTAAAACCCTTATTGAAGGAGAAAAGTAATTGTGTTTGAACTCATTAACTGTTTTAGTCATGTGATTTTTATCAGCTATAAATTTGAAGACACACTTTTTGTTTTAGCTTAAATGCCTGAGGAATCCCTTTGGCTAAAAGTTTTAACTTGAGTGTTTTATTTGTGATACTAAATTGGATTTGTACACTCCTACTGTCTTGGCTCCAGTGACTTCTTGTTTGTGACTATGAGTTTATACTGAAATTCACTGGATTTACTGGAGGTCTGTTTATTCCTTTTTTTACTTGTTTAAATGCTGATATCGCTAGTGGGTGTACTTTTATAGGTAAGGGTTCTGTTCTCACTGTAGTTAGTGTGTGTGTGTGTGTGTGTGTGTGTGTGTGTGTGTGTGTGTGTGTGTGTGTGTGTGTGTGTGTGTGTGTGTGTGTGTGTGTGTGTGTGTGTGTGTGTGTGTGTGTGTGTGTGTGTGTGTGTGTGTGTGTGTGTGTGTGTGCTTGTGTGCGTGCATGTGCGTTCACTTGGTTGACACTAAAGAGAGCATTTTACACTAGCATTTGGAATACTGCTATTACCATCTTCCACTCACCAGACTCTGCTGATGTCATCAGCTATATCTTTCTCTCAAGCATGTTCTGTTCATTTCACAAAGTAGGTTAAGATCCCTAGAGCGAGTGAGTTTTGTGCCATTAGATTTGTGGATGTGCAGCATTTCCATCAGGGCAGTGTCAAAAACCGCCCTGTAGGCCAGGCACAAAACACATCTCAGCATCTTAAATGATACAAAGTCCAGTGACAGGGCTTTCTGTCTATCCACGTACGACATGTCATAGTTTGAAGGCCCTGTATTTTCTTGGTTAGAAACCCGTGTGGTCTCTTCAGCTGCTGCAGGTGTCTTGTGAGATACATGCTGTACATGCAAAGGGGAGCATTGTACTCTACTAGTGGCCTGATGAGGGTCCAGTACGGTGGTGTTATAAGATCCTCAGACCTGGATGCAATGCCCTTACTTATGAGGTGCACAATGCAGAAAGTTTTCCTTACCACTGTGGAAACCTGGTGGTTAAAGTTCAGATTTCTATCTATCTATGTTCCCAAGTCTCACACCACTGGGTTTGAGTTTGGGGGGTGTGGTCAATACTGTAACTAGCTGGGAATTCCACTTTGCCAAAGATATTAATAATGGCCTTTTTTGCATTTATTTTTAGTCCACGGCTTTGCCCCAATCATTTTTGTGTGTTAGCCCCCTCCTGTAATATGTTAGCATCATTGGGGGATACATTGACTGCACCCAGTTTGAAATCATCAGCAAACTTGGTAAGCTGAAGGCTGTCTAATTTAGTCTGGAATTCCAAGAAATAGATTCCAAACAGAAGGGCCCAGTGCAGATCCTTGTGGTATACCACTGGTGACAGCTTTACTGGTTGAAATTGTGTCCCCAACTTTGACAGTATGTGTTCTGTCAGTGTGCCAATTGGCTACCCATATAGTGACATAAGGGTTACTCCCGAGCTGGGAGAGTTTCTCAATGATACCTGAGTGGGGGATTGTGTCAAAAGCCTTGGCCAGGTCACAGCAGGTGGTATCCACTGTATTATCTTTATTCAGGGCTTTGTTGACTTTCCTCAAAGAAGTCTATATGGTTTAATAAGCACCCTTAATGAAGCCAAATTGAGTTGGGTCTATAGTTTGAAGGTCACCTATGTCCTTGTTGATAAGGTCCATGATGATTCTTTCCATGGCCTTGCAGATGAGACTGATTAGACTTATGGGTCCCAGGTTTGGTTGATGGGCCTCATTTGTGCAAGGGGATTACTGTTGCTGTTTTCCACTTCACTGGAACAAAGCCAGTTCTCAGGCTATGGTTGAAGAGAATGCCAAGTGGGTCTGACAGTTTCTGTTTTAGATTGCTTAGTAAGCAACCTGGGATGTTATCTGGTACCATTGAGGCCATGTATTAGCCTTGAAGAGAGTAGATATGACCTGATATCTAGAGATACTAGGCAGAGGACTGGTGTCAAGTATGCTTTGAGGTATGGCTGGTGGAACCAGTGGAATGAAGTCTGCACCAAATCTGTCAGCTAGCAGGTTGACAATTTGTTCTAGTGCAGCTTCATGTTTAAACTCCTATCATTAAACAGCAGAACCCTGAGTTTGCCTCCAGCAGATTTTATTACATTGGAACTTTTGTTGCTTTGACATTGCCTGAAACACCTTGTCACCTTGAGTGACATTTTTCTTGTAAAAGCACAATTGAAATTTCTCCAATACCTATTTGTGAACAGGACAACTAGTTTGCAGTGACAAGCACTACCACATAGATGCAAACTGGATACTCCTGACAGTGATTGATATTGTCACTCAAATTGTCTAATCAATAAACAAGGGTCTGTTGCCATGGATATGAACTTTTCTACTGTCTCCATTACCAGCTTGGTGGATATGGGCATCCTCAGTCAATGTAGGGATTGCCTCATGTTTACTGACAACCAGTTAATTCTCAAACAAACTGATATGGTATGTGAGAGATGTATTTACACAATGTCACTGGAGGCAAAGCTCTCACATAAAAGTACTTCTAATGTCAATAAGGGTGTAAGTCCCCACTATGATGGACTTCCTGCATCTCCACAAAATAAACAGCATCAGAATTAACCATTCTAAAGACTTAAACCTTGCCTGAGATATAAATAGGACCTGCTGGAGAGATAGGTATGTATCCCAGAGACTGCTACAGCTATGGAACAGGTTCCCCGTTCATGTGAAGCAGAGTTCCTCCCTAACCCAATTCAAGTGCAACTTGGACAAATGGATGGGAAACCAGAAATTCATCCCTGGTTTAGCACCTAGTTCCTAATGGACAGAGGCAACATGGCAATGGTTCATCTCCCAGGCCCATGCTTACACCTATCAAGGGAATCAGAACTTGTCAGAGATTTGGGATGCATGGCTAGTCTTAAAAAGGCCCTTGTGGTCGTTAGCCCAGTAGACACATACGAACCAATGACAAAAACGCACAAACAGGAAAAATGTTTCCAGTCAATGGGAAAAGAATGCAATGTAACACAACTAAGACTAACATAAAACCAGGGGTACTGGATTGCCACAGTGCACATGATCTCTTTACCACCACAAGGATGTTTTCTAGTCATGTCCATAATCTCAGGAGCACAACAGAGCAATGCACTACACTGATTATGAAAAATGTTACCTTCACAGAATCTGAAGATAGGGGTAACCTACTGGCTGATAAATTCAAGCTCAAACATTAACCCATCCACCCATCTATCCCACATGAAATACCCCAAACATTCCCACTCCCAGCTGTCACACAGAACCGAATCTTGAAAGCACTCTGTAAAACACTAAATACTGTATCAGAGTGCCCTGAAAATATTGGTGGATGCATACTTAATAGCAGGAAGCACAATTTAGCCATACCCCTAACAACATTGCTCAACCTTAGCCTCATACCTCTCATCCTTCAAATGCAAGAAATCTGGACAAAGCCAAAAGTACTAGGGGGAAAAAGGCCCCAAAATAGGGACATGTGTTAAATATTGCTCTTGTGTTTTTACTCTTTTTTAATTCCTCCAAATCTTTTAGGTTTCTAATACCATGACAGAAATGGACCCCATTCCTAAGTCAAAGTACGATTAAAGTTCATGAAGCTAGTATTGTTTTGATCTTTGATGTCAACCAAAAGTGCTCTTTGCAGCACCTGCAATATGCCCAGTAATGACTCCTTCTGCAATTTGTATGGGGTTACATGGATTGGCAATATATCTAAATACAATTGTAGATTCTTTTTATTAAGACCCATTGCTCCTACTATAATTGGAACTATCTGGGTATCTTTCCTCCATATTACTCTAATTTCTGCCTGCAGATCCTGATATTTTATGACTTTGTGTCTCCATGTATGCAAGACACTGGAGCCACAGGGTGTGGTGATTTCAGTGATCAATGCTACTTTTGTCTTCTTTTCATGGACTACTATATCCAGTTTTCTAGCATCTATCTTTTGAACTGTTGGTAATGGGTGATGCCATGTAATATAAACTTCATAATTTTTATGATGCTTTGTGGCTCATGTTTCCAGTGTTTTTCAGCCACTTCAGTACCATAATGTTTGCACAATCCCCAGTGCAACAGTCTTGCCACATTATTATGCCTTTCAGTATACAGTCCTTCTGCCATTAGTATGTCACATCCAGAAATGAGGTGTGCACCTCTTTCCAATTTAGTTTTACAAAACCTACATTTGTCTGTTTCTCCCACATGCTCAATGGGCTTTGTAAACCATTGTGTACATAGCCCTCTGTCTTAGCCCACTAATATTACCCTTTCTTCTCTTGGTTTGAATTCACCTCTCCTTAACCATTCCCCTGTTCATTCCTGATCAACATGAGGTTCTTCCAGAAGTTTTCTATACTTGCAAATATATTTATGCATTTTCCACATTTGTCTTGTGTCAGCATACATTTTTTGATGGATATGAAGTCTGAAACTCAAATGTATGTCATTATTAAGTGCCTTCAGTTTTCAATGATTTGCCAGACAACCACAAATTTTATGAGGAACAGATTAAAAATACGAGACAAAAATCTGAACATTTTGTGAAAATCTGAACAGTTGAGAGGTATGCTTAGCCTCCATATGTTTTTTTTTTTTTTTTTTTTTTTTTGCTATGTGAATGGAGAATGGCAACACTTATTTATATGCATAAGGGAGGACCCTCCCTGGATCCTGGAAATTATAGACCCAGACATCTGAACAGCCTAATATACAAAGCCATGAAAAGAATTTTTCATGGAATTAAATAAATGGACATGGGGATCCTCCAAACACTGGACACATCTTAGTTTGGATTTGTCAAAGGTAGGTCATGCTCATTCAGTCTGGTGGACTTTTTTTAAAAAAAGTCAGTAAAGCTATGGATGAATGTAAAATAGTGGACACCACCTACCTAGACCTGGCAAAGGCTTTTGACACAATTCCTCTCTATGGCACTGTAGAAAAACTTAATAAACTAGGAATAAACCTCTACATCACATAATGGATCACCAACTGGCTCACAGATATAACACAGAAATTCAAAGTAGGTGAAGCTACCTCAACTAAAAGACCATTCACTAGTGGAGTCTCTCAGACCTCAGTGCTGGAATGTGTACTCTTTGGCATCTAATTCCTAGTAGTTAAACCCAATACTAAGGGGATCTGGCTGACCAAGGTTGTAAATGACTGCAAGCTGAGTGCAGTTATTGAATCCCCTAAAGGCTTAGCTATCCTGCAGGAAGGCTTATCCCAAATAAATAAATAATGATGTAATAGTGATCTAAATCTAAAAAATGTTTATCATACTTTTTGGAAAGTCAACTGCCCCAGGGAAATGCCACACTGATAATACACACCTAATAATTTAGGACTTGAGCACTTATGTGGTCAATAACCTAACTTTTGACTAACGTGTGTCTATTATGGTGAAGAGATACTTCTATGTTGCACAGCTTATCAGCAAAGAGATTTCATCCAGGACTAAACACGTCATTGCCCTCCTTTACTCAGCCTTCATAAGACCAATCATTGAGTAAAGCACTCCCCGTGGCATGTATCTGTCCAGGCACTTACACCAGCTGAAATGCCTACAGATATAGCTTACAAAAAGGATACAAGTCTTAACCAATTTGCCCTATATGGTTTGCCTCAAAGTCCTATCACTATGCTGTGCCTCTTACAGACTGCTAAGAGGTAATCTGTGTCTGGCATACAAGGCATCCTCTGATCCAAAATGGATAGTCCTACTACACATCAGAAAGTCAAACATCATCAGACACACTAGTTTCAGGGATCTAAACCTGTTCTGTAACATAAACAGATCAGTTGGGAGAAACAGGTATATCTCACAGAGGATATCCTTACTCTGGAACAGACTGCCCATCCTTGAAAAACAAAGTTCATCTCTGTCCATATTCAAGTGCAACTTGGATCTATGGATGGGTGATGGAAAACTTACTCCAGGGCTCCCTTCCTATGGATGAGTAATAGAATACTTACTCCAGGGCTCCCTCGTTTACTACTAATGGACAGAGACAAGATCTAAATGATTTAACCCATGACTGTGGACTTTCTAAATATCTATGTTATGATCCTACTTAGTACCATTAGAGATTATAAAAATATAGTCCATGAATGGGTAAAGGTAATCTAAACCATAAACAGAACAGGCATTTCCAGGAACCAAACTGGAAATTTGGCTAGGCTTAAAATGACCCACAAGGGCAGTTAGCCGAGTACTAACCTGTGAATCTCTGAAACTATGAACCTATGAACCTATACTGTTCCAGTTCAGCCTATCTATTGTGTTTGTGCATGAAGCCTGGAAAACCGCCACTGTGGTTCTCCTTTACAAGAGCAACCCCTCCACAGACCAGGGTAATTTTAATCAAAGCTTTTGAACTTATCATAGCAAAACTCATTTATGCAGATATATGCAATTTAATTGATCTAGACCCTGATCATTTCAGTTTTATGAATATAGGTCCTGTTTCATAATTCTATTTGCAAACATTACAGAGGCTGTGGTCAATAATGACTGAGCCCGCACTGCTTCTCTCTCTCTCTCTCTCTCTCTCTCTCTTTTTCTCTCTCGTTTGACCAAGACTTTTAACACTATCCATGCTGATTTGAAAATTTAGATAAACTGCATTGTCTGTTGAATAATAAATTGACTATCCACCAGATCCCAAGTGGGTAAACTTGGTGGTACCCTTGATGAATATAAAATTGTAATAAGAGGGGAACCACAGAGATCAGTACTGGCATGTCCTGATTAGCATTTATTTTGGAGACATCTAAACTAATATCTCAGAGGTATGGATAAACATGTTTCTGAATAATACAAGCTGGACACTATTATCCACTGATAGTAAGTAACTCTAACAATGTTTAGAATATACCCATTCCTGGTGTACTGAAAATATTCTTAAGTTTCAATGTCCCCTTTTGTATGAAAAAAATCCAAACATTTCACTGTTCAACTGGAAATGCTCCATATATTTATAACCAAGACAATTAAAGTCCTTAAATCCTTCAGTTATCCTGACTGGATATCATGATTCTCCTTACAGGCAGTAGTTTACCAGGTGCCCCAAGGCAACTGTTGTCTATATTTTTGAGCCATGAAAAAACCAATCCTATTTGCCTCATATTTCTTTGCAAAAATGCTGGCTCTACAAACACCTGCACTAAGGACCTAAATCTACACCAACAATCAACTAGACTTGCTGGAGGGATAGGTTCCTAATGTAACACATTCCAGGCCTGTGGAATAAGTAACCACTACTGGCCAAACAAAAGTGCTACTTCGGCTACCTTTCATGCTAATCTTACTGACTGGATGGATAGTTAATAAATGTACACCAAGTTTATCATGTATGGCTTTGCTCAGTTTGGGAGGTGAGCACTGTTAAGTGCTTGAAAAAGGTGGCATACACCTTTACGTGTCTATTTATATTTGGCTAGTCATCTCACGGTTCCCATAATCACTTGCCTAGAATTGTTCCTATTTTCAATAATTGGCTAAGAAGTTTGTATCATTGAATGAGTATCTAATGTGTGTCAGTCTGGGATGACATGGTAAATAAGTCATCCTGCTTCAGCAGCAATGGCTAGGAAGAACAGTTACTGTGCCTAGTGTCTTTTTTACACTGATGTCTCTTATCTGACATTCCGCCAGAGCAAATTAGAAAACAGACAACTTTAAGACAGCACCTTTCTTGCTATGAGTCTTTATAGAAAACATGTCAGAACTTGAGGCACATTTAAAACTCAAATGTATCTTTGTAGTTACAAAAACCTGGTCAAATCGATTGAAACTACATCATCTGTACCACAATTCTGAAGCTATTATGCATTTACACCTTGGGATAACTGTGTAAGAGTATCTATTTTTTGTCTCAAACATGAAGAAACGCATAACAAATTACCAATGATCCTAATCTAGAGCCCTGGAGATCCAAACTACACTCAGATCTATGATCCCAGGGCTCCTCACAACACTTGATCAAAAGCAATGCAGTGTCACCATCAATATAAATACTATGATAATTGCCAATTGCACTGGAGGGGATTACTTTAAAACACCTAACACTATCACTTAGGATAGTACTACCCAACTATTAAATGACATACATGTACCACAGATAAATATGCTCTATGTATCTAATGCAAATATTACAACAGATGTTCAAAAACATTCAAACTGGTTCTTATTAACCTAGCCCCAGCCTGTACCCCACCATGCATCCCTGTTAAAATCCGACCACGTTATCAGTTAAGCTTTTCCTTTAGATCACTTTAAACTTCCCTCCCACCCAACATGTTCATCTTTAATTTATTCCCTCCAATGCAGCTCTTTTGAGTGTGTAGCTTTATCTCCCATGGGTGTGGCTTGAACCTTTAACAAATGAAGTTATTGCCTAACAGTTCTACAAATACTCATTGACAAAGGTCAAACATCAATACAGTTGTGTTTGCCATCATGTATGCTTCAAGATAAAATATTCTGATACCTTGTATATAGGATGGTTTTGGAATTATCAATGCAAATATGAACAAGCAATATGTGACAACTAGAGTTTCAATAAGAGGTAACTGCAGAAACACCTGGAGGCGCACTGGGATGTAATGAGTTAAGGACTTGTAAGGTTAACCTACTGCAGCTCAGGTGACCCTGACAAATTTTCTCAGAAAACCCCCATAACATGAATCTGTTTGTAAAGGTGGCTTCCTTTGCATACAGCTTCCATCAACATAGGTAAATGCCTGTTTATTTTATTATACAGGATGAGAAGCTGAAATTTATACTTACACAGTGGAATGCTTATTAATAGCTTTAAACAGTGAATGATTGATCTGGAACAACTATAAAACTCTAATGCACTCATTTCTGAATTACGATGATAACTAGCAAAGATTAGAAAGTATAGACAGTTAAACCTTTATTGGCAGTTTTCCCAAAGTTGTTTTAAGAGTTGACCTTTGTATGGTGACATTAACAGTTTACCTAGAAGTACCTTCCTTTTTATAGTCAAACGAGCTACATTCCTAGTAATTTCCTACAGTCCTGTATACAGGCTAGCCTCTCACATTCCACCAAACCATACCTTTATGGCCTCATAGTTATCCCTCTTCATTTAAAAGCACTGCTTCATGTCTTCCCATCTTATGTTAAGCAGCACAGGACTTCACCAAACCCCAAGACCATTGTGGGACTGAGATCCTATGTATACAGGACAATAATTTCACACTTCAGATTTGCTACTTCTAAATTTAGAATTATTGTAAACAAGGTTCAAGAACTTCATGCTACCCTCTCTCTCTACTCCCTAGATATAGCCATCTTAACAGAGACTTGGCTGAAACCACACATTACAGATAATGAGATCACCCTCCCAGGCAACAACATACTTAGGGGAAATAGAAAGGAAAAGAGAGGTGGAGGACTAGCCATAGTATTAAAGAATAATCTCATGCAACTACTAAGTCTTAGCATACCAACTCCTAATAATACTGAGATATGCTGTATCTTTCCCCTAATTCCTCTATACCCTGCTATTTCTATAAATGTAAGCCCTAACCTAGTCCCGTACTTTCCCACATACTTACATTGTGGTTCCTCTCTTCCTGCTTATTTTCTGGAGTTTTGTAGCCCCCAGACAACCTCTTCTCTCTGGGAACTTATCCTCCAATGCTTTTTCACTTACTAAACCTACCGTTGACTTACCTTCACCTGGTGCCACTGGCTTACCTTATTGTGCTGTTTTTTTCTTTTCTTTTACAGCAGCACCACTACCAGAACATGTGCCAGTCCAAATCCCCCACTTATTGGCCAGAAATTACTGTTTTCCCGGACTGCACTCTACTGAAACCTTGGAAATTAATAACAGGCTTCCCAAACTGAACAAAGATCGGGACAGAAACCCCACTTTGAACAACTTATATCGTAGCCTGTGTTATAGCATTTTTGTGTGCCTAGTCCTAATATAGTCAATTGGTAATCGCACAATCAACCCTAACAAGGGATAACTTATTGTTTTTTGCTTAATGTATTGTACCCTGGTCTTGGATAAGGCTTGCACACTTACTAAGGAGTCCTGAGAGCACTTGTTTCCCCACATAGACCCATCTCCTGGATTCCCTTTCTTAGCCTTACTTTCTCCACTTCTCTGACCACTAGATTGTGCTGTAACCCAAGGAATACTCACACACCTTTGCTAACCCACCTCAGCTACTTTTCCTCAGTTTTTCCTTCAATTGCTCAAGCTACAGTTTATTTTCTTCTATGTAAAAACTCACTTCTTACAAGGGTCTGCACTGGCAATTGGACTCAGGGCCTTTTTTGCCCACACCTTCTGGCTGCTCCCTCTCCTTATTATGACCTCCAATACCCTCCTTCCTGCATTAATCATTCTTACTGATTGTTTTTTATTGTACTTTCACCTACCTCATATAGCTGGGCTGACCCGCTCCATTCGTCCTCGCTACTATCGGACTCACTCCAGTTTCCTACCCTACCCCCATTCCCGACCACCCCCACTCTCCTTAGACTTATACTCTCTACACTCCTCCCACACCACACTCTAACTAATCCCCTTACACACCCAATTTCCCTGCCCCTCCAATCAACCACTTTCCCTCCTACTTTATACAACACTACCTCCAGCAATCTCTATCTCTACCAAACATACTTTTCCCTGCATTATTGTTCCCGCTACTTCTCTTCTTCTCTACCCAATAAAACATAATCACCTGCACTGTTAGTCAATAACTGTCACCTTACAGTTCCCTAAGATGCCCCCTCATTTCCTCACTATCCCCCTTCTCTTCCTACTAACGCTGGCTAATTCATACCATACATCACTTAATTTCTTAACACCTGCTCCTACTCTCTCTTACACTCATTACCCACACAACCCTCACAATCTTCAAATCTCTCCTTACCTATTTCCACTCTTACCCTCCAACCTCTTTACGATCAAAATCTATCTTAATGTACCTCTCTCCACTTGTATAAAACCAAGAGCTCCCTGTATAGTAGGTCTTGTCTCCTTTCTGCTTTCTTTTCTTGATTCACTTCTCCTAGACTTAGACATCCATCCCAACCCAGGACCAGCCACCTCTACCTCTTACACACATTCTCATTCCACTCACCCCATCAGTCCTTACCCCAATTCCATACTCCCCCATCTAAATCCATAACTATCTTTTCCCTGAATATCCAAAGCATTGTTAACAAAACTACAGAACTCTACTCTTGGAGCCAACTTAACTCCCCTCATATGCTAACCCTATCTGAAACCTGGTTAAAGCCACACATCTCGAACTTAGAAATCTTACCCCCAGGTTGCAACATCTATCATGTAGATAGAGGTAATAAGAGAGGTGGAGGTGTTGCCATCCTCTACTCCAACTAACTCACTACCTCTCCACTGTCTACCCCATTTCCCAACTTTGCTCCTGCAGAAATCTTCATTGTAGACTGCCATCTTAACCCTCATAAAAAAATTGCTGTCATCTCCATCTATATCACCCCAGGTAGCAACATTCCTATTCTTGAAGACTTTCTCTCCTGGCTCTCCAAAAATATTCTCTATGGAACCATTATACTTGGAAATGTAAACATCGATTGGGCTTTACTTTTGTCCTCTTCTCCTTCTCATTGTCTCGGTCTGTACTGCTTCCACCAACTCATATTTTCCCCTACCAGAACCAACAAAACCTCTACCTCTGGATCTATTTTTCTGACCCTTGTGTCTATCATAATCCTGGGATACTTCCCAACTCTCTTAGTGACCATTTCCTTACCTATGTCCATAGATACTCTCAACAGTCACCCAAAGAACACCTCTACAGATAATGTCATAATCTGACTCACTTTGACCTAGACAAGTTCATCTCTACACTGTCCAACATCAACTGGTCCTTCCTTAATTGCCTCCCCCATAATGATGTGGTAACAGCATTCAACAAGTTATTTCTTGACATACTAAACTCCATGGACCCATCCAGAAAAATCAGGGTAAAATCAAACTCTGACCCCCTGGCTCACTAATAGCATTCTATTACACATCAGAGGGACACTGCCCAGAAAACTTGGATCAAAAATAGAACCCCTCCCTCTCCTACTCCAACATTACAAAGAACTTAGAAATATGTGTAAAAAACTAATCATCAAAGATATAAAAAAATCATTTTTCGCTTCCAACCATTACAGCCACATAACATCTACAAACCCTAAGAAATTCTGGTCCAGTGGTAATAAAATCCTCTATCCTAGTACCACTTTTACCCCTATCCCCTTCCATCTCAATACTGAAACTGCTACTATATTAAACAATCACTTCATAGAAACAATCCAAAGACTAACTCAACATAGTCCCAGTGCCTCTTCTCTGACTTTACCTCCCAGTCCTTCTTCCTCTAATTATTTCTCCTTACAACCTGTTCCCACTGCATTTATCATATCCCAACTGAATAAACTCAAACCCTGCTCTCCTTCTGTTGAAAATTTACCTCCCCACTTCCTAAAAATTGCTGCTAATTCTATTTCCTACCCAGTCTTTATCCTTATAAATTGTTTTATTACTGAATCTGTAGTCCATGAGTTATGGAAATCTTTTTACAAAATCCCTCTTCACAAAGGTGGTAACTCCACTGACCCCTCAAACTATTGTCCCATTGCTATACTATCCCCTCTTCCCAAAATACTAGAAAAATGCATTCATTCGCAGCTACTTAAACAATTGTTTGATAATAATCTCTTAACTCCCACCTAGCATGGCTTCAGAGCCTACCACAGCACATCAATGGCTCTTCTCTCACTCACCCAAACAGTAGCAGAAGCCCGTGACAACAACCTACTTCTTTCCTGTCTATTCCTTGATCTCTCAAATGTTTTTGATACAGTCTCCCATTCTAAACTGTTAACCAAACATTCTGACCTTCACCTTTCTACCCCCTCTATAACCTGGTTCTCTAGTTACTTATCTAATAGACTACTATCTATGCTCTGGGAAACTGTCCCTTTCCCATTTTTTGCCTGTCTGCACTGGTGTTCCCCAAGGCTTTATTTTGGGACCTCTTCTGTTCAATATCTTCACTAACAACTTACACTCTGCTACCAACCTCTCAACTCTCTTACAATATGCTGATGATTCCACCCTTATCACCATTGCCCACAGTATCCCTGAACTCCTTTCTTTTACCCAAGACACATTCTCTTCCATTGAGACTTGGCTCACTGATAATCAGCTAATATTAAATCCTAAAGAAACTAAACTTCTACTTTTCCTTCCTAAAACACTAGCACAACACACATCCTCTTTCTCCATTACCCTATTAATCACCTTCAGACCTCAACCACATACTAAATTACTTGGCGTCACCATAGATGATGAACTAAACTTCAATATTCACATCAATCAATCCATAAAAAAACACTAAACACTTGGCCTCCTGTACCGTAATCTGTATGCAGCTCCAGTCCTTACCAACATTCAGTCATCTCTTCTCTGCAAATTAGAGCAAACCTACAACAAAATAGCTAAATTTGCTTCCAATCTCCCCTATAAATCCCACCATTGTCTTGCCCTTAAGTCTTTGCAATGGCTTGAATTCCCTAAACAACTGCTTCTTCCACAACTACATATAACACATTCAATTCTTTACAACCCCACTTCCTGCCCCTCTATCTCTAATATTATATCACAATACAACCCTCAACATTAGCTTCGCACATCTGACAAACATTTTTTGGACATCTACAAACCTAAAAAAAAATATTGGGAAGTCACTATACAAATACTCAGTAGCTCACTGCTAGAACTCCCTTCCTCATAATATAAGAAGTATCCTCACAAGGCCCAATTCAAAATTGAACTTAAACACTATCTACAAAACACCTGCTCCTGTCCTTGTCAAGCTCCAGCCTGATTCTAGCTACCCTCTTCCTAAATCTACTTTCTTCTCTCATTATTGTTCTTTTCCTCTAACCTTTCTCCTCTCCATAGTGCCAATACTACTACATATCTGCACCCAGTTCATGTAAATAATTTTCCTGCACCCAGATTATTCTTGTTGTTACTGTTTAGATATACGCATAAACGTGTACAAAACTGTTAATTTAGTTAACTTCACTTTGTTGTATAAATTCTTGTTATGTGCCATCTGTAATGTAAATTTCTGTCTTAAATGATGGCAGTTGTAACTGGAGCTTTTCTCCTCTGATCTCCACTGAAAATGGGCCTTTGGCTCAGTTGGACTAACCCATTTAACAAATGACAATAAATAAATAAACAAACAAACAAACAAACAAATAAATAAATAAATAAATACTACTGATCAAATTACCAGTCAACCCTAGCAAGCATATAACCATGATAGCCACTTATATCCCAGCAGGTATTAATGTTTCCACAATAGAGCACATCCTCCAATGCATCTCAAATGCCACTTCCCAAAAAACTATCATCATGCGTGATTTCAATACTGACTGTTTGCCTGTAACTCACAAGACCCCAACAATCATATCAACCTCTATGACTTCACACATTATCAAACGTCAAACCAGAATAGATAAAAAAATCAAATAGACAGTCTATCCTAGACTGGACAACTACTAACAAACCCTCCCACTAGCAAAATGCTGGCTGTCTTACTCATAATCTTAGTGACAATATACAAATCCATCTAGTCAGGCAACACACCAACCCTATTAAACATATAGCTTATCAACAAATTTGTAATAAGAACATTTTCATTCTAAAGATCTGATAAACACTCTAAAAAATGCAACTGGTCTCCTTTTAAGAACTTGCCCCTAGATGCAGCTGCAGAACATTTTAATAATGTTGTTGTTGTGCATTTCAGCTTTTCCCGGTTAGGGGTCGCCACAGCGGAACTCCAGGCCGCTAATGATTGGCAGTAGATTTTTACATGATGAGTTGCCAGCCCTGACGCACAACCTTCAACGAAGGTACACCCATTCATGCATGTCTCCACACAGAAGATGCTTTAGCTGAGAATCAAACAGGACAGCGTCTTACTGTGAGGCGACAACGCTACCGCAGCACCACCACCGCAGTTTTAATAATACTTTCCTTAATATTCTTAACAGAATGGCACCACTTAGAACAATCACAGTAAAGGCAAATTATTCCCCATGACAAACTAAAGAAACAAGAACCCTCCTTAAGCTAAGAGACAAGACATGGGACTGATGGTATACTAATAAAACTTGACCTAATCACTTAGTATATCAACAAATCAGGAATAAGGTCAAACAATAAATCAAACTGGACAGAAAAATGACTACACTGATATGAAACTGAAACATGAAACAAATCCACAAACATTTTGCACCACGATATATACCAGTCAGCTCAGGTACCATTGCAGAACAAATGAATGAATATTTCATTGAAAGCATACTATCTCTAACCAAAAATAATCGCCACTCTCTAACATCGACACAGAAACCACAAAACAATAACAATGACACATTCCCATTCCAACCCATCCTCACAAGTACCATAGCAAAACTGCTAAGAAAACTCAAACCTACAACAAGAGCAGCTAATAATTTACCAACTGAATTTCTAAAACTAGCACCAGAAACAATTTCCTACCCTGTATCAAAACACTTAATAACTCATTTGGTGAACAACATGTTCCAGCAATCTGGAAAACCTCACACATAATTCCCCTACATAAAGGTGGTAATTCAGCTGAACTCACAAATTATAGACCCATCACCATGCCACCCCATTAGCCAAACTTTTAGAAAGGTGCATACATTCAAAACTTCTGCAATATCTCTCAACCAATAACCTGTTGGCCAAATGCCATCATGGTTTTAGTCCCTGTCATAGCACCAGAACAGCCCTCCTCAGTTTTACCAATGTCATCAATCAGTTCAAAAATGAAGGGAAAATAGTTGCATCAGTCTTTTTAAATATGTCTAAGGCCTTTGATACAGTTTCCCATTATAAGCTTTTGACTGTTCTCACAAACCTAAAACTCAGCCCCGCTGCTTTCACCTGGTTCCAAAGTTACCTAACTCAGCAAGCAGTGAAGTCGCTACAGGACCTCTCCCCATAACTCCCAGTCACATTAAGAGTCCCACAGGATTCCATTTGTGGTCCTCTTCTTTTCACTATTTTTATTAATGACTTCAACACTGCCACCCCGTAGCTTCCATAATCCAATATTCAAATCACTCCACACTTATTTGTGCTGCACCTACCATTCAACAGCTTCACAACATAACCCAAAAGTCCTTCAGTGAAATCAAATCATGGCTGTCTAACTCACAACTCATACTTAACCCCAACAAAACCAAACTTATGATCTTTCAACCCACCACAGCCTCAGATCCCCCTCCCCACATTCTATATCTCATCCACATATAACACAAAAGTTACTTCTGAAATACAAACAAAAAAAGTTGAGTCATAATGGATAATAAACTGAGATTTGATTTACACATATCACAAACAATTAACAAGATACACAAAAAATTGGAAATCTATACAGAAATAACATTTCTAACAGATAGTTCTGGGGTAGCTATTGCCAGAACCCACCTTCTGTCAACACTCCTCTATGCCTCACCCATACTAAACAATCTTAAAAAGACAGACTTAAGTAAACTAGAAACATGCTATAACAAAATAGCAAAGTTCTCCTCAGACTCTACACATAGGGCACACCACAGTCTGTCTCTAAAAATCTTTCCTGGCTAGAACTACCACAACTCCTATCTTATAATCGATTAACCATGGCTCATAAGCTACTTTATCAGCCAAAGAAAACATCATTTCTCTTAAGCATACTGGTACCTTATTCCAACAAATGTATCCTTTGCTCAGCAAATAAATCATTGTTACAAATTACCAAATCTACAAATACTGCAGGTTACTCCCTATATTCCTGTCATGTAGAGAAAACCTGGAATACACTTCCTCACTCTATTAGAAACACTGTCAATTCTATTTAGTTTAAAAAATGCTTTAAAGTTATTTTTCAGACTCATGGCTTTGCTCCTATATCAGTCCATGTTAACTAAGAACTATTACAACTATTTCTCCCTTACTCATAAAATTATGACATAAACATCCTATTATATTGCCAATGCCTACACATTTTTCTCCCTTACCCTTCCTACACATTACCTTACTTAACTAGATATAAACTTCTTACTGCAGTTATCTCCATCAAAAAATCCTCCCTTCTTCTGACTTTTCTTACCCTTACCTCTTTCTTCCTCACTCCTCCTCTTTCTCTCCTTCTCTAATACCATGAAACAGAAAGTAATTACAGAACAACTTACAGTACTTATTCAAGATTCTGTTACTAACTGTAAATTAATTCTTTACAAATACTATCCAAAGAATCTGTTGTCAACTGTAAACCATGTGTCACATTAGGTACCCAAGACTAATATTTCACTATATACTGGACATCTGTATTGTTGCAATATTAGATAAACTGTGCAAGCTCTATCTGTTTAATTTGTATTGTATAAATAGTTTAAATTACAATATCTGTGTCATGTCATTTTTATCATAGTATAAATAGCATCATCATGTCTGTTTTTATGTATTTTGTCTGTTTTTATGTATTGTTTCCATGAGGAGCTTTTCTCCCCAGGCCTCCCATTGAAAATGGGTTGCAGCCCAGTCAGACTCTTCCAATAAACAAACAAAAAATAAATAAAAATATACATACCTTCTTGATGAGTCCTATTTCATTTTTGGAGGATTAATAACTAGCTTGATAGTACATTGTTTTTTTAAGCTGTAAAACCTTATGACAGTAATGCCAGTCTCAAGAATCACCATAATCTGTTTAACTTTATGTTATCACACAGCTGTGTCTTTATTTCTTTGTGTGAAGGAGCTGCAGTTTTTCAAGATTGTTTACTACTTCAACAGCTTTGGATGCCTTCAGTTTACTGGACTGCTACTCATTTCATCCACTATGTCTGATTATTAATTGGTTTACTGTCTCGGAGCCTCACTTTATGTGCTCCCTCCTTCTACCAGGAGAAAAAAAAAACATAGGTAAGAGGAGGGATGACTAAAAATCTATTTCATCTAATAAATCAGGCCAAGAAAACATTGCATGTACTGGAAAGAGTCTGCTGGCTTGACCTCTTGCATCATTTTAGGAGCATAACTGATCATAAGTGAGTGGAGGCAGACCTGGATCACAGTGCAGTAAAGCTGATAATGGTCAGGCCGTAAAAATATAGGAGTTGTTTACTGTTCATACTGTCTGGAGTGATATAAATGCAACAACAATCATATGAATGTTCCTGATTTGTAAGAGCAATTATCTAGCATA
The DNA here is from genome assembly GCF_019279795.1 of Protopterus annectens. Taxonomy (NCBI): domain Eukaryota; kingdom Metazoa; phylum Chordata; order Ceratodontiformes; family Protopteridae; genus Protopterus; species Protopterus annectens. The sequence continues at coordinate 1,544,720,438 of NC_056733.1, forward strand.
TGCCACACTGTGCAAGTATGTAGAAATAGCTATTGACCATGCTCACTTTCAGCGCATGCAAAGTAATTTGAAGAACTGGGCCCAAACATCTTTTCCAGCCATTGTATGATCATTAAAAAAGTGGTACAATCTGAGGAACTATAAACTCCATACAAGATAATCCAATTTATAATTATTCAAGAGAATCTAATAATTCTCAACTGCAAAATCAGCCATACCATTCTAATGTACAGTACTTCCTGAACTACATTGTCTTCTAACAGCATCATAGGATCATAGAAAGTCACTAGGCTAATGGCCCTAAGGCCCTTACAAGCCTAGTGGAGTTCTTCCCTTATTTCCATGATCAGCACCTATTTCCCCTGTCTAAGAAGGACACAGTGGAACCCTGGGGTGAATTTATGGTTACCCATCCAATCGTTCAGATTGCATTTGAAGAGGGCCAATGAGGTGATCTGTTTGACTTGAAGTGAGAGTCTCTTCCAAAGGTGTGGTAACCTCTGGGAGACAAATCTGTCCTTTCAGCAGGTTCTATTAATGTCACATACCATGTTAAGGTCTTCAGAATGAGTAACCCATATACCATTTGAATTACAGATATGCAGCATTTCCAATAAAGCAGGGTCAGAGATTGCCTTGCATGCAAGGCAGAGATCGCCTCTGAATAGTCTCTATGAAACAGAATGAAGTGACAGTGATTTCAGATGACCACATAGGACAGATGCTGAATACCTTGATTTTTCCTTGTGAGGAACCTTTGTAGTCTCTCCAATTGCTGCAGGTGCTTGGAAAAGTACATACCAAAAGGGGCATTGTACTTAGATATTGGCCTGATGAGTGAAGAGCAGAGGGAGGTTATAACTTCTTTTTTTCTGGAGGCAATGCCCTTACTTATGAATTGAGCAATATAGAATGCCCTTTTTACCACTGTAGAGACATGGCAGTCAAAGGTAAGCTTCCTGTCAACCTGTGTGCCCAGGTCTCTCACCACTGAGTGCGCACTTAAGGTGTTGCTATTGATGTGGTAGTTAGCTGGAACATCACTCTTACTGAAAGGGATGGTAATACATTTTTTTGCTTGAGTTTAAGGCTGTGACTTTGGCACCAGTCATTTGTTTGTGTAACACCCTCTTACAGGATGTTGACATCATTTGGAGAGTCTGTGACAGCTCCCAGTGTGCAGTCATCATCAAACTTTGTCAGCCACAGACCTTTAGTTTTTGTTTGTACTTTGGAGAAATAGATTCCAAACAGTAGAGGTCCCAGAACTGATCTCTGTGGAACACCACTGGTTACAGGTCTGATGTTGGAGGTGGATTCCCCTATTTTGACTATACAGGTTCCATCAGTGAGCCAGTTAGTGACCCATCTAACAATATAAGAGATGATACCTAGCTGGGTGAGTTTGTCAACAATACCTGAGTGGGGCATAGTGTCAAATGCCTTGGCTAAGTCTAGGTAGGCTGTATGCATGGATTTCACCCCATCTAGGGCTTTAGTGATTGTCTCGAAAAGGTTCACCAGGTTTAACAGGCATGCTCTCCCTTTTACAAATCCAAACAATGAGTAGGGCTGAGTGTTTGGAGATTACCTATATCTTTGTTGATAAGGTCCATGATGATTCACTCCATGGCCTTGCAGATAGGGCTAGTCAGAGTAATAGGCATACAGTTTCTGGGGTCAGTGGAAGCACCACCTTTGTGCAAGGGAATAACAGTGCCCATTTTACATTCAGCTGGAATGAAGCCGGTGCTTAGACTATGACTGAAAAGAGTACCCAATGGCATTGCTAATTCTTGTTGTAGCTCATGTAGAATGCAGCCTGGGATGTTATTAGGTCCCATAGACACTGTGTTTTTGGCCTTAGAGATGCTGTTTACGACCTGCTCTTTAGAGATACAAGGTAGAGGACAGTGGTAGGGATGTCATGGGGTACGTATGGTGGGGACAGGGGAGTGAAGTTTTCACAGAACCTTTTGACCAACAGGTTAGCTATGTCCACAGGCTCAGTATATGTGGTATAATTAACTACCAGTTCAGCACACATCTGGACCTTCCTTTTAGGCTATAGATGTAACTAAAGAATGCCTTATGGTTGTCATTAGCTTGAGGAAGCTAATTTGAATTCATAGTTTGCTTTGCAGGACAAGAAGGGTTATTCACTTGTTTAAGCTGAGGAGGGAGTGTTTCAACATAATGGAACTTTTTTTTTAAATCCACACTTTCTGCAAGCTACTCCCAGATGAAATGCAAATAATCAGGAACTTCAAGCTGACTGCTGCTTTTGAAGTATGGATAATTGTCCCTCCAAAGACCCCTTTTCAGTAAGTAAACCTGGCTAAGATCCAGACGTAATTGGGAAGATTAAAATCAGAAAAGCAAATAAATAAGAGATGGCATTTTGCTTACATGGCTTTTTGCATTATTTATAACTATCAAAATCATTTTTCTTAAGGATAATTTAGGTCTAAGAATGTTTGCCTAATCCAGGCATGTGATTATCAGATTTGCCAATGACTGCAAGCTTTGTGTGATCATTCACTCAGGATATGATACTGTGTTACTAGAACCAAGGGCTAAAGCATACAATAGATGCAACAGAAACAGACCTAACTAAGTATAGCAGTCACCTTTTACAAAACAGCACCCTTCAGAATAGAGATCACTCCACTCCAGACTTAAATTGTCAGAGATCAGAGCACCTTTGTAAAATTTCTAGCCTTTGAGCACCACATCACAACACTACTCAGGATCCTATATAGCTCAATAACGGCATCTTATCTTTGTCAAAAGAAGCTTTAATTCCTCACAACTCTGCTGTAATCAGACCAATTATAGATATGTAAACACCCCTTTTTATATGTACCAAACATATTGTGTAAGTAGAAAGACACTAAGGGCGGTGCAGTGGTGTAGCAGTTATCATTGTCACCTCACAGCAAGAGGTTGTCCGGTTCTATTCTCGGACGGGGTGCCTTCTGTGGGGAGTCTGCATGAACTCCTTACATTCTCATGGGTTTTATCCGGGTCCTATGGTTTTCTCCAACATTCCAAACACATGCAGTAGGTAGATTGGACACTTTAAACTGGCCAGAGTTGTGCGTGTGTGCATGTGGATGTGTGTGGGATACTAGATGCAGATAACAGTATGAAGCAATATCATTCTACAGGTCACAGATGCTGTTCCACACAAGCCTAGTTTGAGTAATCCACAAGTAGTTTGCTGGAAATGATGTATGAAGCAGATGTCAGCCATGACACATGCAATAAATACTGTGATCTATATTATATAAGACTAGATAGGTAGGGTTTCTGTTCTCACTCCAAGACACTAGCTGTGTGTGTGTGTGTGTGTGTGTGTGTGTGTGTGTGTGTGTGTGTGTGTGTGTGTGTGTGTGTGTGTGTGTGTGTGTGTGTGTGTGTGTGTGCCCATATGGTGTAAATATGATCTCCTCAGTAACTTAGAAACAAGTAGGGGTTTTCAGTATTTTATTTTCAGCAGGTGATGTGGGTCTCCAAATGCCTGACCACAACTAGGCCAGCTGATGTCATCAAGAATAATATGTCCTAAAGAGATATTAATAGCAGACATGAGGTGTGTTGCGTGTATCACGTACTGTGATCCATAGTGTGCACAATTATATAGGTAAGTGTTCTTATCTATATACAGTCAACTTACACTATGTGTGTGCCATGTCCTGTAAGCAGTAATTGGAAGTGGTGCTATCCTCAAAGCAACCAGGTTTGTGTGTGTGGCTGTTAGAGCATTTTACATCAGCTTTTGGAACCATAGAACATTTGAACTTCCCTAGCATAATGGCCATACAGCCCTTACAATCCTAGACAACTTTATACCCTTATTTACATAATCAGCACATATTGCCCCAGTCCAAGAGGAACACAGGCAGAAGCCCTGTCATGAAATGATGGTCACCCAGTCAATCATACAGATGGCATGTGCATGTGATGAAGTGTACTGACGTGCTCGGTTTGCCATTAGGCAGGGTTCTGTTTCAAAGGTGTGTTAAAGTCTGCTAGACAGATCTCTCCCACCAGCAGGTATTATTAAAGTCACACACTAGGTTAATGTCCTTAGAGTGAGTAGTCCATGTACCATGCCACCTACAGATATGCAGCATTTATAATTAAGCAGGGTTACACATTGGCTCATATGTAAGGAAGAGAACACCTCTGAATAGTCTATGTACCACAGAGTACAATGACACTGATTTCAGACAATCCCCATTGAACAGATACTGAAGACATGAAGTTTCCTTGTGAGGGCCTGTACTGTTGTGTGCAATTGCTAGTAGTGCTTGGGAAGGTACATTACCAAATATCCATTGCACTCAGATATTGGCAGGCTGAATGAAAAGTACATGGAGGTTATGAGTCTATCAACTATGGGCGACAGTGCCCTCAGCTATAACATATGATTTCCATCATACCACTGGGAAGGCATGGTGATCTCTGGCACATTAAGTTTAAATGTGGGTGGCTAGGCCTGTGTGCCCAGGTGTATCACCCCTGAGTATGTGCATCACATGTTGCAAATGATATGCTGCTTACCAGGTACATGGGTATTATTGATGGAAATGATGCTACATATATATTTTCATGGAGTTTATGGCCATTGATATGCCAATGGGCATTTGTTTATCAATACCCTCTTGTAGGATATAGACATAACTCACAGATGCTATGAGTGCTCACAATTTGTAGGCATCAGCCAACACTGTTAGCCAAAGACATTCAGTATTCACTTGTATTGTGGTTAAATGGATTTCATGCAGTAGAGGATACAGGACTGAGCCCTGTTGAACACTGCTGCTTACAGATCAGCTATTGGAGGTGAATGCCCCTATGTTGAGTTGTGTGCCATCAATGGGATGACATTCTATCCTGTTCTTTGACATCTATGGGTTTATTGCCATTGTGTATCCATAGGTGTCCCCTACAGACTCCTGAAACTGAAACATAAACAAGTCCATGACACACCTTGCAATGTGTAGGTATACAGTCATTGTAACATCAAACAGCATAAGGTACACAAAATTTTGTGGCTTACTCATTACAAATGTCATCATGCAGTCTCAGTCAGTGATCAGTACAAGTGGCATGACAAAGCAACACTGCATTACACAAGTACATATTAATTTCTATAGTCACCCTGTGCATCAGTGATGAGGATGACAGGAATGTGGCACAGGCATCATCACTTGCAGGAGTCCTAGGCTGACCTGATAGGTGGAAAGCATGTGTGTGACTAAGGAAGGGAAGTAGGCAAGATAGACCATGGAAACGTTCTGTGTCTGTCTGCAGGTGACCTGAATTTGACAGTGCTGTGTAAGTTTGTGTGTGAACACAGTCAAGCTCAGTGCTATCCCTATAGGTGTGTATGTTGAACAGCTTTGAACCATGCATGGTAGAGCTGACAGTTCACCGTCTCCACCCCCATACACGGGAACTGGCTCTGCCAGGAGTTGCACTGGCACATCCAAGGCCAAGGTCAGAAACAGTGCTAGTACCTGAGAGTGACTGCTGGGACTGTGTCCTCTATGGAAATGCCCAAGACCACAAGCCCATGGCCTGCCACATGTTGATGTGAGCAGTATACTCCCTTCTGTAGCGTTGGATATACTGCACTATGGGAGCGTGATTGTGCATGGCCACAAGGACTCTCAGCAGATGGGGTTGCTGACCTACTTCCACAAGTCTGATGCTCAACTCCATCTAGATGTTCCAGCACAGACAATGTGCATTCCAAGACAGATATTCTGTGATCTGTCTGAGGCCACCTTCTTTCCAACTGCATCAGTGAACTGATCCAGGGTGTTACCAATGTGGTGGAGGCAGTCACAGATGTCAGCATAACCCTGAGCATATGTCTGCAGTTTCTTTCAGAACATGCCTGTGCCTCCATGATGGCCTGAAACATACACCAACTGACCCGTGATCTGACACCTGCAACAGGTGGTGGAAGAACAGCAGGCCTCCTATGAGCACCCCTATCAATCTGCCTGTGTGGAACCTTGCCAGCTCTCTGGCTATGGTCAGTGTTTACAAGCACTGGAGCCATAGCTGCCACACTTTCCTGTTCAAGGTCCTCACCCATTGATTGTCCAATATCTGTGGCTTCTGGGGACTGGGTATGTGTAGGCATACTGACTGTGTGTGGTGATAGTTTGGGTAGAAGAGAGATGTCAACTTCTGGGACAAATTCATCCCCTAAAACCCCCATCTGTGCCTCGTTCTGGCCACCATCATCATCAGAGTTAGAAGAGACACTGACATCAGGTTGTGTAATTGACAGAGACCAACCCCCCCCCCCCCAGTCACTTGTGATAAGAAAGGGAAAAGCAGTACATTAATACCTGTACTATTATGCTCTGCAGTACTATGTTGCAATATATGTAAAGCTCTATATACTGTTATTACTAATACAGACCTATTTAAAACCCATTCTCATACATATAGTAGGACATGAAGACACTACTTTTCCCACAAACAACTGTAGCTACTTGTAAATAAAAGCTCTTCACACAGCAACTTCATCAGCAGCAATGAGGTACACTGTTAATATTTGTGAAGACTCTGCACGGTTGACACAAATGACAATCTATAATGTCCTGACAATAATGTTACATCTATCAGTGCGGTCATACCTACAAGGCATTGGTATGACTCTAACGTGTGTCCACTCAGAAAATATCTGTGCAGTTGGCAGTCATGCCGACAGTATAACAATCTGGGCAGCAGGCCTGGGATGACACTTCTGGGAATACATTGCTGTAAATCTACATATGTAACAAAACAGTGTCATGCTTACTAGGAGCAAGACAACAGCCTTGTCCGATACCTGATGGACCTGTGAAAAGTAGAGGGGATGTAATGTAAGTACCACTGCATGTTGCACTATAACAAGGTAATAGGTCCATATATCTCACATTTACAGCAGCTACTGTGTTATTTGTTATTTTGATCAAAATCTGAGCATGTGATTCAAACTGCATTTAAACTCCTCCCCCCAAAGAATAAAGATTTGGCAGCCACGTAACAGTATGTACACCCTGACACATTGAATGCTACTGTATTCTAATGTTGATCAAACTAAGCTTACCTGGACACTCCTCTGCATTGGCAACTGTGGCACCTACATCCACGATATATGGTGTGATGGATGCCTATGGGCTGTCGTATGTTCCTAGGTTCACCAGGAATTCTTCAGTGGCTGAGAGTGGTTGTTCTGCTGCAGACCCTCCATTGGTGACACCATGATCCCTGGCTACATCTGCTGCTCTTTGGCATGCAGCATTAATCATGTCTTTTGCATGGTGTCGAACCTGCTGTTATGTCCTGTTCTGATGACCTATGGCATTCACGTCATGGACAAGGTCAGCCCACAATGCTGCCTGCTGTTCCCTATTCTGCCTCCCCTCACACAGTAGGAGTTCATGGTGTTGACAGAGGCTTTCCAGTATTATATCATTCTCAGCATCTGTGAAAAGTGCACTGTGTCTGGGATAAATGTTTCCTGAAAGACAACAAAATGGGAACACATGTCAGGATCACATATGTGGAAGTATACAATGTAGAGATATAACATGAACATAATGGCTGGCAGTATCCACTGCTTGATCACACATGTCATATTCCACAGTGTGCAAGCATACTAAGAGTGTGGATACAACTAAGATGCTAGCGATAATCAGCTATTCCCGTGTGTGTCATGACAGATACTGCTTTATTATTATACACCCAACACTTGAGTCTATTGTAGTGTATCCCCTAGGGGCAACCCACTTGATAATATGTCAAAACAACAGTGCAAAACAAATAGCAGTGTGCTATTACAACCACTGTAGAGGGACAGTCCCACGAGACCATTGTGCTACATTGACAAAATAAATTCCACTCTTGATGTATTGTTCTCATTCTGTAATCCCCATTCCCCTTAAGTATATTCACACATATGCACCATGTTGTAAACAAAAAGGTAACATACCTGATGGAGTACAATGCTCCTCAATTTATATGTGCATATAAATATATATATATATATATATATATATATATATATATATATATATATATATATATATATATATATATATATAGATATATATATAAAGTTTTTGGCAATGTGCTTACTATGTGAAGAAATTCTCATACAGACTGGTTCCGCATAGCCATTTGTTTGCCTTTTTAACATACTTCTCATTACCAGGTGATTGCCTTTTAACCAATTTGTGATTCTGAAATGCTAATTGCCACCAACACAGCTGATTTGCAGTATTATCAGCCAATGACATGCAACCACTGAACAAGATACAAGGCCTTCATGTAGATTAGAAACCCTTTCTGATATGTTGTGCTGGACATTACTGGGGTGAAGAGACTACATCATCACAGAGGGCAGGTCTGTAGCAGCTACTATTACATACAGATGTGTGTGCTACTGCTGAAGCAATAGACATAGGCAGAGAGTGTCAACACTTTGGAGGACAACAAGCTGTAATAGTAACTGTGGGAGCTGTGTCAGCCTTGTTGTAGAGGCAGAGCCAGAATGAGGGTACCCGTTCCACTCAAATTAATGCATGTGTTTAAGGTAATTATTTTAGGCAACAGTATCACTAACAGAGTACTAGACAACATGTTTGGTGTTTCCTTGAGGAAAAGAGGGGGTAAATATAGCATTAAGTCAACCATTTAGGCAACTGTCAGGCCATGTGCTGCAGTCTGGTATTCATTTGGAATGTATATACTGATAGTCATTGTTACTAGCAGGGGCTTCATATGTGTATGTTAGTTGTGCAGCTGTGCTAATCAGTAATGTGATTATGAAAGGACTCTGATACTAGTGGGCCTCATTTGCATTACCTGTGTTTAAACCTCTGTGGATGACCTGACACTTTATGCACTTATAGTGTTGCTAAAGGATATGTGAAGTGTGTTCCTATCTGCAGGCCTGTGACTTCCAACAGTGAAGCACAGACATTTGATTTGGAATGCATTGTGTGGATAAAGACTGCATGACTCAGTCATTAATTGCTGGCTTCATAATAATGTAATTTAAATGCTACACAACACTGGATTTGAACCCAGGACTGTGTGTGGCAAAAGTTACTATTTGCTCAGCATTTAACAGACTGAGCTACTGAGTCACTGTTGCAGCAGTTGTATTTGTAAAGATATAAGTGCAGACATGCAAACTGTGACATACTTTTTTACATCAATCATTATATGAATGGCTTTATATGGATGTATTTCTCCACCAGAGTCCCAGTTTAACATGTATAAGATAAGGGGTGGGGAAAGAGAGAAAAACATGCAATTAGTGATATTGCAGATGATATCCCTAAAAAGACCCTAATACATAGTTCTACAGGTGTGCAGTGTCAGTTGTGAGTACAGTGACTACAATTCCTCTAGAGATGATGCAGCACATACATACCTCTCAAGCTGTTAGCATGGGACAGTGTGGGCCAAGCACTAAGAAATGCAGGTACACAGCTACACAGAACTGTTTCACATAATGTGCACATACATGACTACCAATGTGCTCCGTAAATGGATTTGTCAATACGTTACATTCCAGGTAATCGATTATCTGCTAATCATAGACCAGACAGATTGGACAGTTGTAATTATATTATGAAAAATCATGATAGTTGAGAAGTATGTCTGTATACATTAAGTAGACTAGACAGCCATCATGTCTAAGTTGGCAGGCATGGGAGAAGAAGCTAAAAGCTGTGACTTCAGGACACATCTACAAATAATGTAACAATTGATTGAGCAACTTATAACAGACATGCAATGAATACAGCCCTACTGCAAGGATTAAGACACATTTGGTTATGAAACCACAATCCTGCTTTATACCTTATTGGTACTGCTGCTAAGTGTCTGTGAAGTATACACACAATATCTGCCCATAAAGTGGGCTATCTTATCCTTATGCTTTCTGTTCCTGGAGTGGGAGGAAAAGAGAGCATTGTGTGACTGAAAGTGGCCTGGAGACAGCTTTGAACAACACTGTGGATTGTGCAGTATATTTTTCAAGCAATTAGTTTTGCATTCTACAGTTATTACAGTTTTACAGTTGACTTCAGTGACATTAGAACAGGCATGCGATAAATACAGCCCACTGCAAGTATTTAGACACATTTGTTATGAAACCACAATCCTGCTTTACACTTTATTAGTATTGCTACTAAATGTCTATGAAGTATACACACAGTTTCTGTCCATAAAGTGGGCTACCTCACCCTTATACTTTCTGTTCCTGGAGTGGAAGGAAAAGAGAGCATTATGTCACTGAAAGTGGCCTGGAGACAACCTTGAGCCATACTGTGAGTTGTGCAATAAATTTTACAAGCAGCTACTTTTGCATTCCACAGTTATTGCATTTTTACAGTTGACAGCAGCAACATTACAATAGATATGCAATACATACAGCTCCACTGAAATTATGTTATGACACTGCAATCCTGCTTTACACCTTATTGTTTACTGTTACTGGTATTGTTTATTGGTTATTGCACTACAGTTTTTATTGTTTATTCTTTATTGCACTATAGTTATCATAATATATCCATACTTACCACACTCATGGCACATCCTGGCCAGGCGCCTGGCATGGGACTGCATGTTGTGAGCTATCTCAGCTGCTGCTGTTGGAAGAGAAGCACACCATCATGCATACCAGTTTTGCACAGATTCAGCTTGTTTTGCAGTAAAGTACTGACAGAAATACTTACATATGTCAGGGCCATGCCCATCCCTGCCCTCTTGGACCCAAGTGTCCAAAGTTGCCCTCTTTCTACACTTCAGATCATCATACTGGTGATGACATTGCTTACCAGTACAGGGGATACCAGTAGCACTGGTAAGTTCCCTGGCCAACTGTTTCCAGGCCTCAGCCTTACATTTTGAGCCCAAGTAACCATGCTGCAACTGCCTAGGTTCATAATTGCATACCAGGAGCCCAACAAAAATTCTGGACTCCAGCACACCCCATCTCTGCGTCTGAAAGTGCGCATCCTTTCCAACACTGCCTGGCATACCAGCAGTTAGACAGACTCCCACAAATGGTGCAGAATTCCCACCTATTGGCCTTAATATAGGGTGTTTTTTTGCCCTTACACATCATGCTACAACATTCAAAAAAAGTGCTGCATTGCTTAACATCATTCAAATCCGCTTAGCAGTGCGTAAACTCACAACTGCATTCTAGCAAAGCTTAGCAATGTGCAGAGTAGCCATTAACCACATTTACAGTGCTTAGCACAATGCAGCTGTTGTCAATGTGACAATTTTGTTTTTAAATTACACAAAAAATTAATTTACATTACAAAAAATGGTAAGAGTGCTAGGGACTCAAACCCAGGACCTTCTAAGTTTTGGGCCATGACACTACCCATTTAGCTACTTGGATAGTAGGTAAACAAGTTTACCTTCACATATACTATTAAGCTACCTGTTAGCCTTTTCTAAGTACTGCACCCCGTCACTCAAATGGGCTTAAACAAAACCAGAAATACATAATTGATTACATCTGTTTTTTATTTTTAGATGTATAGCAGGTGTCAATAGTGTATGCGTAAGCAGCATGGCTAAGCTCTGCTGTGCTCCATGCTATGCTGCACAAATGGACATTAAAAATATAAAAAAAAAATCCGCTTTCTATATTTAAATATCTAGCAGGTGGCAGCTGTTTAGAAGTAAGCGCAGCTCTGCATTGCTGTGCTCCACTCCACACCGCACAAATGGACATTAAAAAAAAAAAAAAAAAATAAGAATATTAATACACAAAATATTAATGCACAGCACATTTCAATAGTAGCATGGAACATTACTGGGAGTCTCACCCTGTACATAACATCTGACCAGGAATTCCCTGGCTTTGTAAGTTCTCTGCGAACCATGGCTTTTGCTGTAGCAGACAACTGAATAAATGTCAGGGAAATACAGATAAACTTTATTTGGGGTTAATCAGAGTCTCTTTAATTGATGGCAGGTGTGTACCCAAGAAGACTAAATGCTGTAATTAAATCAAACTGTATTTCAACAAAGTATTAATTTAAGGGTGTGCACTCTTATGCAACCAGCTTATTGTAAGTTTTTTTATATTTTTCCCCTAACAGGTTTGTTTGTTTGTTTTTCAATTGAAATTGTAAAGGTTGTAGGCCACATTAAAGGTGGGAAAAGTTTTTAAATGATTTATTGTAGCATTTTAACAGGGGTGTGTACACTTTTTATATCCACTGTATGTAATGCAGTGATCTACCCACTTGGTGATATAGGTGTATATGGTCACATCTGATAATGCCGAGTGAATACTTCCATGTGGATTTGTGTCAAATACTTGGGCTTGTCAAGTTCAAAAGGACGATAGTGTTGTCATCATGTTTGTCCTCGAGACCTCTTTGAGGACATCTAACAGATGTAAAAGACATGATGTAGCATTAACAACTCACACATGTCTGTTGCGGACAGCCAGGATATCACTAGTGTCCATTTAGAAAAGATCCATGATGACATGTCAGTCTACCTCACATGTGAGGAGAGTCAGGATGTGTCTGTACATGCATGCATCGGGTGCTATCTCCCCATCTCAGATGGATGCATGTTGATATACGCTAATCTACAGGAAAACAGTGTGTAGATTGTGCTGAAGTGTGTATTCAACCTTGTCAGAAAGGTGTATGTGATGAGTCACATGATAGGCACTGTGATATTGTCATAGTCCATTGATTCTGTGTGATAGGCCTGGATTAAAATAAGACAGGACATACTGGCTATCCTCAACTGGCATAGCAATGAACACAATCCCCCATGCAGGTATCATTGAGAAACACTACCAGTTAGGAATTAAACCCTACATCACTAGATGAGTAACCAATTGGTTCACTGGCAGAACACATACTGTGAAAGTTGGTGATTCAACCTGTACCAACAGAGCTGTCACCATTGGCATACCCCAGGAGTCTGTGCTTGGCCCTTTACTGTTTGGAATCTATTTCTCAACAGTTCATGGCCTTTGGTTTTCCACGTTTGCTGATTCTTGCATACTGGGTGCAATAATTGAGTCCACTTATGATGATCATTGCTGGAGCCTTCCTGTGCTCTGACAGAGTGCTCTTCAAACTATCTGGAGATATACAGAGCTAAGTATATTTTTCTGGCACTTCAGAGTTGTGTAATGTTCTAAATTTCTGTCATTGTTGGCTGACTTCAGAGTTATGCACTGTTATTTTTGCTTCACTGTATAGTTTTTCAGATCTCTGCTGAAGGTGTTTTTCCCCACCTCCCCCTATTTCTGCTGTGTCTTAAGTTGGTATAACTGGTTTTACATCCTGTGTGTTATCTGATTATCTCAAGGATTACTTGCATAAAATCATACCCTGTTAGTAACAGCCTGCATATCATTGCTGGAGCCTTCCTGTGTCCTGACAGACTGCTCTTCAAACTATCTGGAGATATACAGAGCTAAGTATATTTTTCTGGCACTTCAGAGTTGTGTACTGTTAATTGTTGCTTGACTAATTTTATATCATTGCTGGCTGACTTCAGAGTTGTGCACTGTTATTTTTGCTTCGCTGTATAGTTTTTCAGATGATTGCTGAAGGTGTTGTTTTTCTCCTACCCACCCTCCCTATTCCTGTCTTGTTGTTTAAATTTGGAGGCTTTTGCAGTTGCCCGCCCCCACTGTAGATTTGATCTGGGGCACTCCCACCAGTCCCATCTCTTTACGTCATTCTACCTAATAGACTCCTTCTGCACTTGTTTTTAGTAATTTTTAATTTAATTGCATTTTTTTAAACTCTTTGGTTTAACATTGCTACATACTCAAGTGTGCTAGCTTGCACTGCATTTGAATTGTTTTTTACTGCTGTTTTAGCTACTTTTCTGTATAAAAACAAAAAAATCTAAGCCTGTTTCCTACCTTTCCTGTAACTAGTGTAGTCCAGATACAGATTTGCTGTATCCAGGACTGTATGTAAGCTTCTAAGCACCCCAAGCTTTCTGTGTTGGAGGGAAGCCTTCTAGCTTATCAGTGGGAGTGGTAAGCACTAGGTAACCTATCTACCACATAAGGATTGGTTCTGGCCCAGAAATTGTAGTTATTGGCCATTTCTGCAGTTTTCCATCTCTCTCAACTTTCTGATTTAAAAGCCCACATTTGCATTTGTTTCCCCCCTTTCCTGTAACTAGTTTAGTCCAGATACAGATTCTTAGTTTTAGCACTTGAATTTGCTTATTCGTGATCAGCACTTGTTCAGAACTTGTTGTAAGCACTAAATAAGCTACTAATTACTACAGCACTCAACCTTCCTCATTACCTATAGGAAAACAGTTTTGGTACTCACTTTCCTTACTTGCTTAGAGAAAAACAGCTCTTGTACTCACTTTCCTCACTTATCTAGAGGAAAATAGTTTTTTATTCAGGCATGTACAAGGGTCAGCTCCCAGTGTTCTCGCCTGTCTATCTGATGAATCTGGGCATACTGGGGCAATGTAGAAATTGCCTCATGTACACAGACAACCCTCTCCTCCTACCACCCAACACTACAACCTGTGAGAGATGCACTTATCTAGCCAAACTGGAAGTAAAGCTCTCTCCAATCAAGACTGAACTTGACAGTCAAGAGGAGAAGGTAAACACTTGCACCACACAACACTCATCACATAGTCTCACTAAATGTACACCACCAAAATCCACACATAGAAACACAAAAACATTCACAGAGACTCTCAATAATAATCTGCTCAAGCAACAGAGACCTCCAAATCAGAAATGCAAGCAAACTCCACACCCCCAACACAACCCAAATGACACATATCCCGCAGACTCAGTGTGCCACTCAACCACAGCCAATAAGGCAAAACAACATACCAAACACACTAGTCATAGGTGACTCTACAGTCAGGCACACTGATGCCCCACTCACCTGGCTAAACAAGGAGTAAGTTACTGTCAGCTGCCTGTCGGGTGCCAGGATCCGCCACATAATCCACGCACCTAGGTCACTCCACAAAAAGTACAAATATGACTCTGTCATTGTCCATGTTGGTGTGAACAACGTGAGACGTACCTCCCTGGACTACATGAAAAGAGACATGGAAGAGCGCTCTGATCATGTATCCCAGGCAGGTATGACCCTAGCCCTGAGTATCATTCTGCCATCACCCAGAATGATACCGCAGTACAAGGACAAAATGATTGACTTCAACAATTGGCTAAGCTTCTGGTGTCATTTTAAATGGATCCAGTATCTGTCTGCCTGGGATGACATGGTCGACAGACCACTATGCTTTGCCAGAGATGGCCTGCACCAGTCATCCCTGGGATTCTGGATACTGGCTAAGGTTCTTGCTGCCCCTATAGTACCTTTTTTAGGCAAGGTTCAAATGACAAATTCACCACCATAACAGGAACAGGCAAGCAAAAACTGAGGGTGATGCTACTCAATGCTAGAAGTCTAATTCTCAAAATGCACTCACTCGAGGCACTCCTTAAAATGGAGAACATCGATATCTGTGCAGTGACCTGGTTCAAGGCTCCAGAGAGCACCGCTGCACTACCAGGCTATAACTCATACCACACTTTTCAGCCATGTAACCTGGACTGGAACACCAAAGGCGGAGGTGTGTCCATATTCATTAAGGATATCCACACCTCCAGGCTAGTTGCTCAGCATAATGCATCCAAAGTTATCCAAGTGCAGCTAACTCTTGGTAAAGCTGCAATCCAAATTGTAGCTTGCTCCAGATCCCCCACCATGCCCCAGGATTCCCACTCCTCTTTTCTTGATGTACTGGAAAATATTGGGGTTCAACCAAACACCCTAATAATGGGCCATTTCAACTATCCCACCATTAACTGGGAACACTACTCATGTACCAACTCCTTCACTCAACGCTTTCTGGAATTCATAAACTCCAATGCCTTGGATCAACTTATCCACACCCCCACCAGGGGAAACAGTATCCTAGATCTAGTCATTACCAACATGAGTGACCGGTGTTCCACACCTGAAGTCAACGCCTCATTGGTCTGATCCAACCATAAGCTAATCACCCTAGATATCCATATTCTGGCCCCACCCCCCCATCAAGGAAACCATGGTAAAAAATTTCTCCAAAGCCAACTTCATGCTTCTTAAGACAGAAGTGGTGAACTTCATGACACCCATGCAGATGGACAATACAGTTACGACTACTAAATCCTACACAATTGCACTTTATAAGCACTTATCGTGCTATCCCAAACAGAACCAAGATTCTATCCTCCAAAAAAGGAAGCCAATCTGGTGGTCCCCTGCCATAAACAAACTGTACAACAGAAGGAAGAAACTGTTGCAAAAGAGAGTAAAATCCCATGATTGGAGGAGCTCCCAGGTCAGCCTCAGTAAGAAGCTGCGATCCCTGATAAAATCCTCCAAAGCTAGTTATGAAAACAAAATTTCCACTGATTCTAAAGACAATCACAAAGCATTCTATAGCTATGTCAAGATTCTCAATGGCAACACTCAGATCTGCTCTGAGTTACAGCACAATGGCACTAAATATACAAACCCAACTGATATTGCCGACATTGTGGCAAATAGGTTCAGTGCTAACTTTACCCCCCCCTCTCACCCCCTAAAGGGCCCATCTCTATACTGGAAGAATGCAAAGTTCCTGTAATCATGGCTGCACAGGTAAAAAACACACTCTCCAAAGCCAAGAACACAGCATCCATGGGACCAGACAACATCCCAGGCTGCATTCTACATGAACTACAGAATGAACTGGCACCCCATCTAAGTACCATGTTCAGTCATAGCATCACTTCAGGCTTTGTGTCTGCTGAAAGGTGCACAGTGACAGTTATCCCACTCCACAAGGGGGGAGCCACTACACCCCAGGAACTACCACCCCATTAGCCTGACAAGCCTGGTCTGCAAGGCCATGGAATGTATCATCATAGAACTTATAAACAAAGACATTGGTAACCTACAAACTCTGGACCCCACCCAGTTCAGGTTTTTAAAAGGCAGATCATGTCTCCTAAACCTGATAGACTTCTTTGGAGCAGTCACCAAAGCTGTAGACGAGGGTAAGTTGGTTCACACAGTCTATCTAGATCTTGCCAAGGTTTTTGACACCATCCCCCACTCTGGAATTATAGATAAACTCACTAAACTAGGTATAAATCCCTATGTCACAAGATGGGTTGCCAACTGGCTCACTGACAGAACCCACACTGTGAAAGTAGTAGACTTCAAATCCAACTTCAGATCAGTGACAAGTGGAGTACCACAGGGTTCAGTCCTGGGCCCTCTCCTGTTTGGTATCTACGTCTCTGAAGTACAAGCTAACACAGAAGGTCTTTGGATAATGAAGTTCACAGATGACTGCAAACTAGGAGCCATAATCGAAACTCCTAAAGATTTGGACATCCTAAAAAAGGGCCTCACTGAGACAGATGTCTGGTGTCAAAGCCATGGCCTCAAGCTCAATGCCAAAAAGTGCATTGTCATCCCCTTTGTTAAAAACTCTGTACCCATGAACTACAACATAGGCGGTAGTATACTTAACACAGAAAGTGTGATAAGAGACCTTGGGACAAAGGTGGAATGTAGTATCTCCTTTGATAATCACATCGCCAAAGTAGTCAGGAAATCCTTCTATGTGGCACACCTCATCACAAAAGGTTTCTCATTCAGAAAAAAAGAGGTCATTGTTCCCCTCTACTCATCACTCATTAGAACCATTATAGAGTACAAGGCCCCTTTTGGTATGCACCTCACAAGACATCTGCAACAACTGGAAAGGCCGCAGAAATACCTCACAAAGAGGATTTCTGGCCTCAAACAGATGCCCTATGCAGACCATCTCAAAAAACTTGGGCTTTACTCCGTTGCATATCTCCTACTCAGAGGTGATCTCTGCCTAACATACAAAGCTATGTCAAACCCAGAGCTGTTGGACATGCTCCACTTAGAGAAATCCCAATTTCTCCAAGCTACATGCTCTAGGGACCTAAACCTTGTCACCACAATAAACAGAACATGCCAGAAGGATAGATTCCTGTCCCAGAAACTCCCCACACTCTGGAATAAACTACCTATCTATATTAAACAAAGCTCCTCATTAGCACTCTTCAAGAAAAATCTTGATGATTGGATGGGAAATATGAAATTCACCCCGGGGATCACTTCTGTGGCTCTGCTTGACAGTGGCACAGGAAAATAATTTTCTTGGGTGGCAAAAGCTAGGGTACCTTTTTGGCTGGGCTTGTATAGACCCTAGGGCCAATAGCCTTGTACCTACCTATGAACCTATGAACCCATGATAATATACTGCAGGAGTGGCTAACACAAATGTAGATTTTGTAAAACAGAACTGGAAACAGTCACACACATTGTTGTTTGTTGTGACATAGTATTGGCAGAAGGACTGTATACTGAAATACATAATAATGTGGCACATTGGGGATTGTGCAAACACTATGGTATTAAAGTGGGTGAAAAACACTACAAACATGAACCACAAAGCATCATAGAAAATTATGAAGTTCACATCACATGGTATCATCCATTACCAGCAGTTCAAAAGATAGATGCTAGAAAAACAGATATGGTGGTCAATGAAAAGAAGACAAAAGTAGCATTGATCATTGAAATCGCCACACCCAGTGATTACATTGTCTTGCATACAGAGAGACACAAAGTCATAAAATATCAGGATTTGCAGGCAGGAATGAGAGCAATGTGGAAAAAAGATAACCAGACAGTCCCGATAGTAGTAGAAGAAATGGGTCTTATAAAAAGGAATCTAAGATAGTATTTAGCTATGTTACCAATACATGCAACTCCTCCATACGAGGTGCAAAATTAGTCATTACTGAGCACATTGCAGGTGCTGCAAAGAGCACTTCTGGCTGAGATCAAAGATTGAAACAATAATAATTTCATGAACTTTAATTGTACTTTCACTTAGGAATGGGGTCCATTCCTGTCAAGGTATCAGAAACCCAAAAGATTTGGAGAAATTAAAAAAGAGAGTATAATGCTCTCTTTTGCATGTACCTCACCAGACTCATGCAGCAGCTGGAGAGATCACAGGGGTTACTCACAAAGAAATCATAGTGCCTACAAACCATGCCATGATGTATTTGAATAAATTGAAATTCATGTCACTGTAATCTGTATCATATAGGATGAGGTGACTTCTGCCTGGCCTCAAGCACATTCTCTGACCCTGTCCTAGTGGGAATAGTGCACATCCACAATTCAGATATAGCTGATGACACCAGGATATGGCAATACCAGTCTCCCACATCCTGGTGTAAAAGGCTTACTGTAATGTCAGGCAAGTGCACACACACACGCACACACACACACACACACACACACACACACACACACACACACACACACACACACACACACACACACACCTCAGTTGAATGCAATGAAAATAGAAGCCCTACCTATCTAAGTACACTGACTACAGAAATCTGCATTTAAGGCAAGCACCACAGCTCAAGTCTGACTTAGAGTTTTTCAGACAACAGCTTATAGCTGATGACATCAGCAGTGTCTGATGAGGAGAATATGACAATAACAGTGTCCCACATGCTAGTGTAAAAGTCTCTCTGTAATGTCAAGCAAGTGCACACAAATAGAACCCCTATTTATCTAAGTACACAACTCTACACTTTACGCAGGCATCATGGCACAAGTCTGACATTTGCAAGACTACAGTCATCTTATAGTGTATTACATCAGCAGGGCATACTGGAGAGAATATGTTGGAAGGCCTGCATGAAATAGATGTGTATGCATGTACCATTATCATCTTCTGCTCTTCTGGCTAGACACACACACACACACACACACACACACACACACACACACACGCACACACACACACCTCAGTTGAATGCAATGAAAATAGAAGCCCTACCTATCTAAGTACACTGACTACAGAAATCTGCATTTAAGGCAAGCACCACAGCTCAAGTCTGACTTAGAGTTTTTCAGACAACAGCTTACAGCTGATGACATCAGCAGTGTCTGATGAGGAGAATATGACAATAACAGTGTTCCACATGCTAGTGTAAAAGTCTCTCTGTAATGTCAAGCAAGTGCACACAAATAGAACCCCTATTTATCTAAGTACACAACTCTACACTTTACGCAGGCACCATGGCACAAGTCTGATATTTGCAAGACTACAGTCATCTTATAGTGTATTACATCAGCAGGGCATACTGGAGAGAAGATGTTGGAAGGCCTGCATGAAATAGATGTGTATGCATGTACCATTATCATCTTCTGCTCTTCTGGCTAGACACACACACACACACACACACACACACACACACACACACACACACACACACACACACACACACACGTGACTTTAGTTAGAACAGAACCCCTACCTATCTAAACACACAGATTATAGAATTCAGTATTTTACCAAGCACTATGGCACAAATCTGACTTTTACAAGACTGCAAGTTAACTTATAGTGTCTAACATCAGCAGGGCACATGTGAGAGAAGATGTTGAGAAGCCTGCATGAAAGGGATGTGTAGGCATGTGCAAGTTTCAAAGTACTGTCAATCCATGAAATTGGAGTAGTAACTGTAGTATTTACACTTCTGCTTGACCCACATAGTTGACTGCAGTGAGAACAGTACCCCTACCTATCAAAGTATGCAGACTACAAAGATCAGTACTTTATGCAAGAGTCATTACACACGTCTGACTTTTACAAGACTACAGTTCAACTTATAATGTATGATATCAGCAGGGCATGTTGGAGTGAAAATGTCAGGAGGCCTGCATGAAATGGATGTGTAGACATGTGCAAGTATCAAAATACTGTCAATCCATTGGTTTGGAACAGTACCTGCAGGATACACATTTCTGCTCTTCTGGCTAGACACACACACACACACACACACACACACACACACACACACACACACACACACACACACACACACACAGAGTTTACTGCAGTGAAAACAGAACTCCCACCTATCTAAATGCATAGACTACACAACTCAGTACTTTACACAAGTGCCACAGCACAGCTCAGAATTTTACAAGACTGCAAGTGAACTTATAGTGTATGACATCAGCATGGCATGTTGGAAAAAAGATGTTGGGAGGCCTGCATGAAATAGATGTGTAGGCATGTGCAAGTATCAAAATACAGTCAATCTATGTGATTGGAGTGGTAGCTATAGAATACACACTTCTGCTCTTCTCACATATGCACAGTTGACTTCTGTGAGAACCTAACCCCTACCTATCTAAGGTAGACAGGCTACAGAATTCAGTACTTCACACAAGCACCACAGCATATGTCTGGCTTTTTGAGACTGCAGGTCAACTTATAGTGTATGACATCAGCAGGGCATGTTGTAAAGAGGATGATGGCAGGCCTGCGTGAAATGGATTGGTAGGCATGTGCAAGCATCAAAATGCTATTAATCCATGGGTTGGGAGCAGTAACTGTAGGATACACACATCTACTCTTCTGGCTAGATACACACACTCACACACAGTTGACTGCAGTGAGAACAGAACCCCTACATATCTAAGTACACAGACTACAGAACACTGTACTTTACGCAAGTGTCATGGCACAAGTTTGATTTTTACACAGCTGCAGGAAAACTTATACTGCATGACATCAACACTGTATGTAGGAAAGAAGATGGTGGGATGCTTGCCTAGGTTCTTAGTTTCATAGATTCCTAGGGGGTTACTAGGCTAATGGCCCTAGGACCTTTAAAAGCTCAGCCATGTAAAAACCCATGTACCCTTTTTGAGCATAGCTAGATGTCCATTGTTAACATACTGATTTTGTGATCAGCACCGACTGGCCATGTCCATGTGGGACATAGATGCCACCCATGGGGTGAATTTATAATCACCCATCCAGTTGTCAAATTTGCACTTGAATATAGTCATTGAGGGTCACTGCATCACATGCAGTGGGACCCAAATGCAGAGGAATGTCAGTCTTTGGGAGATATATTAGTCTCACCAGCATGTTCTGTTTATGTCACAGGCTAGGCTGAGATCTCAGGGGCAAGTCCAGCATTTACATTAGGGCATGGTCCCAGACTGCTCTGTAGGCCAGGTACAAGTTATCTCTCAGCCTGTATGATAGTGAGTACAGTGACAGGGCTTTCAGTCTTTCTGTATATGTCATGTAATGGTGCCCTGGATTCTCTTGGTCTGAAGCCTCTGTGGTCTCTCCAGTTTCTGCAGGTGTCTGGTCAGGTAATAGAGGAGGGAGCATTGTACTCAATTATTGGTGTGAAATCGATCAAGTACAGTGGAGCCATGACCTCCCTGGTCTTGGATGCAATGCCCTTAGTTGTGAAGTGGGCAATGTAGAGTTTTTGTCTTACTACTATGGGAACATAGTGATTGAAGTTTGGATTGATACTGACCTGTAGACTCAAATCTCACACCACTGATTTAGAACTTAAGAGGGTGCTATGTATAACAAAATTAGCAGGGCTACTTTTTGCCAAAGGGGACAATGAGGCATTTTCTTGTGTTAAGTTTCAGTCCGTGAGTTTGGCACCAATCATTTTTCTGTGTCATGCCTTTCTGTAATATAACATCATTAAGGGACTCTAAATGACTGAGCCCAGTTGAGAGTCATCAGCAAACTTGGTAAGCCATAGGTCATCTGCCTTCACCTGGACTTCTGAGAAATCAATTCCAAACAGTAGAGGGCCCAGCACAGATCCTTGTTGTGCTACACTGGGAACAGGTTTACTGGTGGAGGTGGACTCCCCAACTTTGACAGTGTGCATTCTTTTAGTGAGCCAGTTGCTAACCATCAAGTAATGTATGGGTTAATCCACGGGTGGGAGAGTTTCTCTATGATACCTGAATGGGGGATTGTGCCAAAGGGCTTGGCTAACTAAAGATAGGTGGTATGTCCTGTTTTCCCTCATCCAAGACTTTGGGGAATTATCAAAGAAGTACACTAGGTTTAATAAGCAAGATCTATCCTTGATAAAATCAATATGGTTCAGGTCAAAAGTGTTAAAGGTCACCTATATACCTGTGGATAAGGTCCATGATGAATATTTCCATAGCGTTGCAGATAAGGTTGGTTATGTTTATGGGTCAATAGTTCCCAGGGTCAGTTGATGGATGTGTAAGAATATTCAACTTTGAAAATAGTTCTAGTGCTGCATGTTACCAGATTGATTTGCATTGCAGATCACACAGCATTTGATATTAATGTTGGGGGGTTGGGAGAGTGGCCTAATGGTTAAGGTGTTTGCATTGCAAGCACAAGGTGCAGGGCTTGAGTCACACACGGGATAATTGGCTAGGTTTAAAATGGCTTACAAGGGCAGTTATCTTAGTACTAATCTATGAACCTATGAACCTATGTATGTAGTGCATTTCATGTATTTGTGAAAAAAGTACTGGAGACACCAGGGAAGTAGTGCATGAGGCAGACAACACATGGCTGCTTTGTAAATATGTGACATATTGTTCAGTTTGTTAAGTTTCCATGTGTAGATTAATGGCATACAGAGTAAAATGTACAGTAAACAGCAGTGTGCAATGGTTGGTGAAGTGTTTGTGCATGCAAGATACACATTTTCATTAATTGTTCTCTGTTTGAGCATAGTTAAGCAGTATGTAAATTTGAGATGCATTGCTTAAATTTTGATAGTAATGAGTGTATGAAATACAGCTGATGCTTAGCTGACTCTTTTGCAGATGTAAATGCACTGATATGTTTCTTTTTGAGCTGAGATTATGCTGGGTTTGTATCTAATACTTTTAAGTAAATAGTGATAATGTAATGGCATTATTCATTATAATATATTCAGCATTTATTGCTGTGTGTTGGCATAGCACAGCAGGATTAAGCAACTTTGAGCGCATGTAACTGCAGCATTACAGAGTCACTCACCATTGCTTAGCATTGGTGCATGATGCCAAACACAGAGGACAAAAAGTGAAGGGAACAGTTGCTTTTTCTGCTACTTATGTTTGTTGTACGTGATTCTATTTTTGACTAAATTATAGGTTTTAAATGGAGTATATAGGAAAGTGGTGAAATGAGGTGCAAGCACGGAAAGGAATAAAGGTATGTGCAGGAGGGAGGTGGGTAAGAACCATAGCTACCAATTTCATCAAATGTAAAACCTGATAATATGTGTAGAATATTAGCTGAATTTGGACTGTCACCTTCAGAGAGAAGTGTGACAACAAAATAATCATGTTGTATAGCCAACTGGACCAAATCAATTGTGTCAAGAAGACACATGTGCAAAATGGAGAGCTATTTATGGGGTGATATTTTTTTTTGTGCTAAGGGGCTCCTTTTTTAATTGAGTAAGCAAGGAATGCTGAGTAAGGGGATATAGGTATTTCTGGGTCAGGTAAGTTGGGTAGGTGAGAAAGCAACTGCAAACAAACAAGACAAGAGACAGGGACAGTGGGGGACATAAAAGGTTGTGGGACACCATGACTGAGGTGAGGGAGGGGACACTACAGGCTCATGTCCATTGAACATGGAAACAGCGAGAATCGAGTCCTCACCCACTGGACAGTCATCACTGTCCCCTTAACTCTGTTTGTGGCTGGAGTGCTTGACATCTTCTCCTCCTACTTACCATGAGATAGATCAGCCTGTCCATCTGGTGTAGGCATACACAAATGGTGTAGTGCAAGACCCTACACATCAACCTTGACACCTCTCAGCAGGTAATGAAATCACCACCTCCGCTACTGTTCCCAGAGAGTACCACTTTACCAGCTACATGGCGAGTACTATCTGATGATGCAGGTAATGCAGGGGCAGTGCTGCCAGGTTGGGTCCCAGAAGTGTTGGACATTGGTGCTGGAGCTGGTGGAGAGGGGACACGCTGATCCACTGAGACTGGCCTAACTCACTATGTTGTATAGAATTTAGTGATCTGGTACACATGGGTGGCATGGACATGTTTTGAAGACACATAATATAAAATAAAAAAGATAGATAAGGGTTGGGTTGAGAGAAAATAAAGAGATAAAATTAGTACCATCCTATGTAACATACAATGCATTAACACAATTATATGACTATTTTATCTGAAGTATTACATTTAAGTATATGCTCTAACAAGTAACTACAGATTGCTGAAAATAATCCTTGAAATGTGCATATATTGCACATATGCGTGTTCCAGTTATACAGATTACATTTAACAGCAGGGCATTTATGACACTTATATAGAGTTTAATTTAATGTAAATATTATTAAAGAAATGCTGTACAGTATAGTTGCAACTCGTGGTATTTGAACCCACAACCTCTGACTACAGTATTATATTTGATTCCTAAAGTTCATTTCTGCTACAGACTAATGCATGCATACTTGCTTTTACTGTTAGAATATGCATGATCAGTTTGCTACAACTACACAACTTTTAAAGCTACAATAATACTTCTTTTGGGCTGCATATATACCACTTGCTTTCCTCATTCTCTCTATTTGAGCAACATGAATCCATCTATGAACTCTAATTCAGTATGCACTGAGTAAAGAACAGAAGAAAATTATCAAAACCAGTCTTGCCTACATTTAGCTTTCTTAGTATTACAAATAGTCTCTTATTATCATACTTATGCAACTGTGAGATGTCTGCAGTTTTAAATTCAGTCAACCAGCGGTTGAGGGAATCCTTTTGCTTCTCTGTAGGTAATTAAAATTATGCCTGCACTGTTTTCCAGTGCATTGGATGCCAGTAGCACTGGATACAGCCTGAGCTAAATTACTTCATGCCTCAGACTTGTACTGGGAACCCAAATAGCCCCCTGCAAAACCCTTTGGCTGTAGTGCTTTACCAGGACCGGGGGCATGCAGTGACCATCACTACTTTTGAGAGGTATGACTGAATCTTTGATGCTTGAGGCTTACTACTTAATAATGGACACATATAAATCAAATAAGTCTCTGCTGTCACGTTAAGGTGATTTTTGTACAAATCTTGCACCTTTTACATGCTTATACTACCAAGTAACAACATGCAAGGATATGCCATTCATTCATATTATTACACAATACACTCCAGTTTCAACACTTACCTTGCAAATCCAGCAGCTGCAACAGTTTTAGTTCGGGGCTGACTGTGTCTGATGCAAACAATACACAGCCATTAATGGATAGGTAAAGGATGTCAGCATTGCCTGGCATCAATGTTACTATATGTATTTCTGTATAAGGAAGATTATAGGCCCTAAGATGTTGAGTGAGTGTGCTATGTGTTGTCTCTTAGCCAGTGCAAGGGTTTATTGATCACATCTACATCTGAATACATCCACAGCATCTGTTGGTGCTCCTTCTGACTCCTCACCTGCATGTAGCTGTAGTAACCTTGCCATTGGTGGTGGGATGTATGTCCTTTCCCCTTATTGATCCTGCTGAAGCTGTTTTCTCAGAATGATGTTGTGTAGCATGGAATATACTGTTAATATTTTAGTACATGTATGTGGATTGCACTGTAGGCCTTCCCCAGATTTTTCTAGGCACTGGAACCATGACTTCAGCAGCCCAAACACATGCTCTATGATATTTTCTGGCTTGAGTGTGTGCCTCATTATGGTTTTCTTCAGCAGGTGTATGTGCATTTCTGATGGGTATCATCAGCTATGGTTCCAGTGCATAACCTGCATCCCCCAGAAAATGGCCCTGTGGGATATTCCCCCCAGTGAACCCATACAGTTGGGAGGTGTGCCAGATATATGAGTTGCCAGCACACACATTCAAGATGATTCCCTTGACATTACACATGACTTGGCAGTTAATAGAGTGGAAGCCCTTTCTATTAATATAGAGCCGTTCCTGTTCCCCCAGGTGGTTCCTTAATTTCTATATGTATGCAATCTATGGTACCCAGTATTTCAGGATAGTGTGCTACAGGGTAGAACTCCTGCATATTTCTGGCCCTATCCTCAGGAATATTGGAAAAATATATGTGGTCACTAGCATGTTGTAGCATGGCATTCAAGATTTGATTGAAGATCCTGGATGATGATGCCTGTGACACCCTCAGCATGTTCCCTGTTGGTCTCTGAAAAGTACCTGTAGCTACAATTCTAAGCTCTACACATACCTTTGTCTCCAGTGGGTTGGATTCTCCTTGGTTTGCCCGGCTCTGAATTGAGGATGACAGAGGTTGCAGAGTTCCTCTATGTGCCTCTATCCATGCTGTAGCACTCTACAATTTCCATATCATGTAGATTGT
This sequence comes from Protopterus annectens, assembly GCF_019279795.1. Classification (NCBI taxonomy): domain Eukaryota; kingdom Metazoa; phylum Chordata; order Ceratodontiformes; family Protopteridae; genus Protopterus; species Protopterus annectens. The sequence goes on from NC_056733.1 coordinate 1,544,747,730, forward strand.
GATATATTATCTTGGGTCTGAAAACTCTTCTCCTTCTTGGCTTTGGTCTATTAGCAGCAGCAGCATAGACTTCAGCCTATTGCACATACACATGAATTAAAGCAACAGCAGCACCTAACATTATTTCTGTATAGACTCCTTTCTGTGGCTGTATTTCAATACATTTTGGAATTTGCAGGGGAAACCAGCACTGAGTATATAGGGCTGTTTTGTTGAATAGCTCCTCCATCTTGGATTGGTTGATTAGCATACAATTCAGCTGCTAATGCAGTAATTTGCATTCCATGGTGTTTACCTTGTTTGCGTGGCAGTGCGTGACTCTACCCACTGTGTAGAGCCACTTATTGAAACCAAAAGAGTGAGATATGCACATAATGTAAACAGAATGTGTAGGCTTTATTGCATCTAGCTGAAAAAGTTATTTTCTCTTATATGGTTTATATGGAATGAAAGAATAAATTAAATTATGTTTAATGGTAACTGGATTTTAACAACAATATTAAGTCAAATCAGATGGTTATGGAAAAAGGATTGGGGGTCTAACAAGGATGAAAATGTAATATGATTGTGTAAACAAATGTGTGTGCATATATATATATATATATATATATATATATATATATATATATATATATATATATATATATGGATTCACTTCGGAATCTTGAAATTCCGAAACATCGACTCTCATATGATCGAAACCATATGATCGCTATTTCGGAATATCAAAATTCTGAAACAACCCCCACAAAAAAACGCTAGTTAAACATTTATGCAGGGGGCAAGCCCTCCTGCATCCCCACTGCTTAAATATACCAACTCCGAGATTGCACTACAGAGAGGAAAAGGGAAATTTACCATTCCGCGCTGTACGCAGATCTCCATTCAGAATTTTGAAAATCTGAAACTTTGATCATATGGTCTCAACCATATGAAATTCGAGATTTCGAGATTTCAACATTCTGAATGGCACCCATATATATATATATATATATATATATATATATATATATATATATATATATATATAGATAGATAGAGAGAGAGAGAGAGCTAGGGTTACTGTCAGAAGAACGAAGCCCCATTATGTCAAATGCGTCTTCGTTGAACTGTAAATGTCGACAATGCAAAATGATGAAGCAGCTTTTAAGTGAATTCTTTCCCTTAACTTGGCCACTTCCATCACTTTGCCATTTTCAGCACTGTACTGCGATCTTGCAGTTGGTATATTTAAGTGGGGGTGTGTGGGGGGTGAAGCACCCCACTTAAAATAGTGTTTAGTGTTTGTTTTTTGCTTTTTTTGGGACTCGTTCTTTTGTGGCCAATATAACAGCGTTATAACATAGACCATATATATATATATATATATATATATATATATATATATATATATATATATATCTATCTATATATATATATATATATATATATATATATATATATATATATATATATATATAGAGAGAGAGAGAGAGATTGTACACTTGTAAATATGTAAATATTTTGTGAATAAGTATTATTAATGTATGTAAATAAAGGACTCTACTTGTTGAGCTGTACTCATAACTACCCTGGCATGAGTTCTTGCATACATCCTGTTCCTGGTGCAGTGGCAGCTGGGAGGATGATGTGAGACATGAAGAGAGTGATGGAAGGAGCTGCGGTTAATGCCAGTTTGCTTTGAGATATACATAGAGAAACAGCATTTGGAGGTTGATTTTGAAAGTAATTTGTTTGCTGAGCTGAAGGAGATGGCAAAAGAACGTGTTTGCACAACCCTCCATATGGGACAATATATTGCAGATGATGTTTAATTATAGTGAACCTGAAAATGGATTCAAAGTTTCCTGCAGAGAGATAATGGAAAAACACAACAGGAAGATTTGCAGGTAATCTTAAAAGGGAAAGTTTCACAGAAAAAAAAAAAAAAACATGCAGGGACTGTCAGAAGCAACTATGAGCAGAAAGAAAAATGAGATGACAGCATAAAAAGAAAATGAGTGGTGATAATACAGAGTAAAAATTGAATATATATGGGTATGAGGTATGGGACACTATACTAAGTTCAAGAGGTTAGAGCTTTTATTTTGATAAATAAAGAGGCATTTTGTAATATTAGTTTTGAGACTCTTCATGGAATTGAAAACATTTTTATATGAATATGAAATATCCATGGAACAATTATGTAGTAAAAGCTTTTTTTGAGAAAGGAAAAAATGCATATACAGTTTAAGACAGACGTAGAAAGTAAGACTTTGAAAAGACATTTAAAAAATTGTAAGGAAGTGATGGATATTTCAAAAATTTATGACAACAGGGGTTTTAAGGACTGGGGATTAGGACTGCAGTGTTGTTTTGAAAATGGAAATGGAAAAAAAAATTGCACATTCCAAGTGTTATAAAGGTTAAAGGTAATAGGGGTGTAGTGAAATATTGGGGTCAATGAAAAACATGTTTTTTTTTAGAGGGGGAGTACATTTTGTAAATATTTGTGATAAAAAGAAATGCTATATATGTGGGAAAACAGGTCATGATGCAAATAAATGAAAATTAGAATGTTATAAATGGAAACAATTGGACATTTATGGATGGATTGTGAAAAGAGTTTAATGATAGTTAAAAAGGGAAGAGGATATAGAGTAAAATGAAAATGAGCTAGAAATTCAATTATAAGTTAATTTAGAAAAGAAAAAGACAAGAATAATAATGAATGAGAACAGGATGGAGAGGAGATAGAGAAAGATTCTGAAATTACTGATGAAGAAGATATAAAGTGAAAAGTGGCGAAAGGAAAAAATAATTATATTGGAAGAGTAGTGGAAGGCAGCAAAATGAAGTTTAAAGGAATACATTTGATGAAGGGTATCACACCCGAAAGCGCTTATCCTTGGATGTTTTGGTTGTTTTAATAAAAGAAGGAGTTAATCCAGCAGTGTCCTGCCATTCTTCTTTCTTTTTTGGATTTTGCTGTTTGCTGTTTGGTGGGACTTTGTCATAGCACAGAACTTTTGGTTTTGGAATTTAAAAGAATACAAGAGAGGAAATGGGTAATAGGTAATGTAAATCAAAAGTGGAAATTATTTCCTTTAAATTGGGAAAAAGAGAAAGTAATAATTTAAGAATTATTTCAGTAAATGTAAACAGGCAGGGGGATTCAATAAACCCTACATGGTCATTTTCTACCGTGCAATGCACACACAATAGCGACTGAATTCAGCTTCAGTAAGTATTGTGTAGTGATGCCCTCTCCTGTGCAAATGAGGTAAACACAGTGGCATGTTAATTACAGCATAAGCAGCCAAATTGCATGTTAATTAACCAATCCAAAAAAGTGGAAATATTCAACAAGCTATAAAGCATCTGTATAGAGTCCTTGCTGTTTTTTTTCCTGTGAATTCCAAAACTTTTGGAATACAGGCATAGAAAGGAGTCTACATATACGGTTCTAGGTTATAACGCCGACAGCACACAACATCGACAACGACATCACCGACACCACATCATCGACAGCTCACAAACACGACACCACACACACTCAACACATCATCACAACAACCAATAAACAAAACAAATTCCCTGACCAAAAACAACACACACAACACAAGCACACCTAAATCCTAACAAACAAACACTAAACCTTACATACACAACTATCCACTACCCTAACCGAAACCCTAACCCTAAGGTCCGTCACTATCGCACACTAACCTAACCCGCTCCCTGATCCTAACTCACTTAACCCACCCCTAACCCAAACAAAGTCACTACTGCACCCTTACTTAACTCGCGCCCTAACCCTAACTCACTTAACCCGCCCCTAACCCAAAACATTCACTACTGCACCCTTACCTAACTCGCGCCCTAACCCTAACTCACTTAACCCGCCCCTAACCCAAAACATTCACTACTGCACCCTTACCTAACTCACGCCCTAACCCTAACTCACTTAACCCACCCCTACCCCTACAGACCGCCAACATCGCACACTTACCTTACTCGCACCCTAACGTCCGTCACTACCGCATACTTACACATCCTTTCCCCATCTCGGTGTTCTCCGCGTCGGTGTTTTCATCCGTCGATCTTCTCGCGTCGGTGATTTCGCTGTCGGTCTTCCCATCTGTCGATGTTATAACCTAGACCCACATATACATAATGTTAGGGCTGCTGCTGCATTAATTGACTTATATGTGCTACAGGCTGAAGCCAATGCTGCTGCTGCTGCCAATAGGTCTAGGCTGAGAAGAAGAAGAGTTTTCAGGCCTCACTTAACTTTTCACAATATACATGGCATGGAAATTGTAGAGTGCTACAGAGTGGACAGGGACACACTACAGGATCTCTGTGATCTCTGCCTTCCTTAATGCAGAGCCAGAGCCAACTGAGGGGAACCCATACCAGAGGAGACAAAGGTGTGTGTATCCCTTAGAATCTGATATACAGGTACCTTTCAGAGACCAACAGGGGACATGCTAGGGGTGTCACAGGGATCAGCATCCAGGATGCTCCACCAATTCCTAAATGCTATGCTCCAATATGCCAGTGACCACATATATTTCCACCATGGTTCTGAATAGAGGGCCAGAAATCTGCAGTTCTACCATGTAGCACACAAGTACCAGGTGCACAGATATAGAAATTAAGGCACCACCTAGGGAACAGGGTAGGCTCTAAACAGAAAGGCTACCACTCTATTAACTACCAAGTCATGTGTAATGACAAGGGAATAATCTTGAATCTGTGTGCTGACAACCCTAGCAGTTACCACAACTCACATATCCGGCACACCTCCAAACTGTACCAGATGTAAACTAGGTAAGATATCTCACAAGGTCATTTACTGGGGGATGCAGGTTATGCACTGGAACTGTGGCTGATGAGACCCATTAAACATATGTACACACCACTATGGAAGAACGCCATAATGAGGCACACACTCAAACCAGAAATATCATAGAGTATGTGTTTGGGTTGCTGAAGTCATGGTTCCATTGTCTTGATACATCTGGGGGAGCCCTGCAGCACAATCCACTGATGTGTACTGAAATATGTTACACAACATAATCCTGAACAAACAGCTTCAGCAAGATCAGCAAGGGGAAGGGACATACATCCCACCACCAATGCCAAGGTCATCACAACCACAGACAGATAAGGAGTCAGAGGGGGAACCACCAGCTGCTGTAGGTGTAGGCAGACATAGGGGTGCTCAGGTTGCCCTTGCATTGGCTAAGAGACAACCCATAGCCCACTCACCCACCACCTAGGGGCTTAAAACCTTCCTCCTACTCACATACGTATAGTAACATTGATGCCAGGCAATTCCCACAACCTTTACCTCCCCATGTATTGATGGTGTACTGCTTGCATCAGACGGAGTCAGTCCCGAACTAAAACTGTGACAATTGCTGTATTTACAAGGTAAATCCTGAACCTGGAGTGAATTGTTTAATAAAATGAATGTGTGGCATATTTTTGTGTCTCATTACTTACTTACATTCATTACTTGGTTTGTTAAGCAAGTAAAAAGTGGGAAATATGTATAGAAATAACCTTAACATGTGACAGCAGAGACTTATTTGACTTATATGTGTCCATTACTAAGTAGTAAGCCTCAGGCATCAAAGATTCACACAGTCATGCCACTCAAATGTACTGATGATTATTGTATGCCCTCAGTTTAGCACCACGCATTTGAACTGGAAAATCATTAAAGAGAGAAGTTAGAAAGTAATGATACACATTGCAGTTTCTGACTTCACAAGCCTCATAAGATCATTCACTCTAAAGCTGTGAAATTATGATGCTATCAGCTGTCTAACTTTCCAAGCTGAATATAAGTCAAAGGTACAATTACCAGTTCGACCGACACCAAATTTCTGCAAGGACGGCAAGTGCAAAGGTCCAAACAGCCAGACAGCAAACTCAAAATCACCAGACCAGCACAGCTGGAGAAGGAAGAAAGACTTTTATTATAAAAGTCAAACACAGTCTACAGATCGGTTTTGGCCCAAAGCCTTTATCAATGTACATACAGACTGCGAAAAATAATCCTTTTATAAGGTAGCACATAGATAACTAACCAATCACCATAGGCAAATCATAAATGTTCATTTAAGCCAGGTGAAACCCCCCTAGTCTTACTATCCATGCTTTCTCTTTCCTATTTAAAATGTTTTTCCAACCATTTTTACATCTTCTGTTCCCCCAGACTTTATCAATAATGATAAAATGAAATTGAGCAGAGGGATTTTTTAAAGTATGCTTGTACAAAGCATTATTGGGATTTTTATTCCTAATGTTACTAAAATGTTCCAACATTCGGAACTTGATAGGTCTGGAGGTGTGCCCTGCATAGAAGCCTGAACAAATGCATATAACTACGTAAATAACCCAGTCTGTGCTACAGTTACCAAAAACCTTAATATTAAACAAATGTGGTGTATTTTCAGATGTAAATTCTTTTGTTTGGACCATATATTTGCAAAATGAGCAATGTCCACAAGGGAAACAACCAACCAATTTGTTTCCCGCAAGTGTCACCTGTGTGGATTCCAGAGTGTGTTGACTCCCCACCAAAAGGGCAAATATCTATCCCAGCAGAGTGCTGCCCCCCCAACATCTCAGATGCTCAGGTAAGAGCTGCCCTCTCCAAAGCAAAAAACACAGCATCAATGGGACCAGACGGTGTCCCGGGCTGCATCCTACATGAACTCCAAGAAGAGCTAAACCCAAACATAAAACTACTGTTCAATCTCAGCCTTACTACAGGATATGTACCCAAAGAGTGGCGTACAGCAACAGTGGTCCCTCTCCACAAAGGTGGTGCCTCAACGGATCTGGGAAACTATCGCCCCATAAGCCTGACGAGCTTGGTCTGCAAAGCTATGGAAAGGATCATCATGGACCTTATAAATAAAGATATTGGGGACCTACAGACACTGGATCCTACCCAGTTCGGCTTTGTTAAGGGCAGATCCAGCCTCTTAAACCTGGCCGATTTCTTTGAAACAGTCACCAAGGCCATTTACAAGGGGAAGGTGGTCCACACAGCCTATCTGGACCTCACAAAATCCTTTGATACAATACCCCACTCGGGCATTATAGATAAGCTCACCAGCTTAAATATAAACCCCTATGTCACTAGATGGGCTGCAAGCTGGCTCAAGGACAGAACCCACATGGTTAGAATTGCTAGAGCCATGTCAGACTCCAAACCAGTTGCAAGTGGTGTCCCACAAGGCTCAGTCCTGGGACCTCTCTTGTTTGGTATATATTTCTCGGAGGTACAGGCCAACACGGAAGGACTGTGGCTGACCAAGTTCGCAGATGACTGCAAACTATGTGCCATAATCGACTCTCCAGATGGCACAAGCATCCTACAAAAGGGCCTCATAGAAACAGACAACTGGTGCCAGAGCCATGGCCTCAAGCTAAACACCAAAAAGTGTATAGTCATCCCCTTTGGCAAAAACAAAGTGCCCACAAATTACCACATAGGTGGTAATTCATTAAGTATGGAAGAAGTAATTAGGGACCTGGGGACCCAAGTTGATAGCAATCTCTCATTTGAAAACCACGTGACCAAAGTGGTTAGAAAAACATTTTATATAGCCCACCTAATCATGAAGGGATTCACATCTAGATCAGGGGAGGTCATCGTGCCTCTTTACTCATCCCTCATCAGGCCCATAATTGAGTACAATGCCCCTTTTGGGATGTACCTTACCAGACACCTGCAGCAAATGGAAAGACCCCAAAAGTACCTCACCAAGAGGATCAAAGGGCTCAAACAGATGCCATATGCTGCCCGGTTAAAGAAACTCCAGCTCTACTCAGTAGCATACCGCCTGCTCAGAGGCAATCTGTGCCTGACGTATAAAGCCATGTCCAACCCGGAATTAATGGACATGCTGCACCTCAGAAAATCCAAATCCCATCAAGCTATGCGCTCAAGAGACTTGAACCTCAGCACTGAAATAAATAGGACATGCTGGAGGGACAGATTCATAACCTAGAGGCTCCCTTCACTCTGGAATAAAATCCCAGTCCAGGTTAGGCAGAGTCCCTCATTGACTCTCTTCAAGAGGAATCTTGATGAGTGGATGGGAGATCATATGTTTACCCCGGGTATCACTTCTGTGTCACTGTTAGACAGAGGCACAGTATACTAACCTCGAAAAAGGGCATAGCAAATTTCATTTAAAATGGGTGGCGAAAGCCAAACACACTCTGGCTAGACTTATAAATGCCCTAGGGCAGATAGCCTAGTATGAACCTATGAACCTTATAGTGGTTAAAATAACCCCCCATGGTTTCTCCTTTTCTAAAGGAAAACAGACACCTATTTTCCAAAAATGTATGCAATGGTTCATCTGATAACAATATACCCCAGTGATTCTGTACAATACTAATTAAGTCATATGTATTTCTACCATAGCTAGTTTTGAACCTAATGGGACCATGTTTATGTCAATCCCGATTCCTAAATTTCAACAAATCTTTTCTGTCCATTGTTCTTACAAATTTGCTGGTTTGGTACAACTGCAAAATATTATAACCACGTTGGGCAAACCTTTGGATTAATTCTTTATCTTGGCTATAGAAATCCTCATTATTAGAACAAATCCTGCGGATTCTCACTTACTAGGACTTAGGAATGTTACAAATGATATGGGGTGGATGACAGTTGGCTGCATGCAGCAAACTATATGAGTGAAAAGGTTTGCGATATAGTGTTGAAAAAAGTGTGCCATCTGATTGTTTGTTCACCAACACATCCAAAAAAAGAGATGGATTTCCTATCAAAATTTAATGTAAATTGGATGCCCCATTTATTTTCATTGAGATATTCAACAAAATCATACAAATATGAATCTCTGACTTCCACACTAGGCAACAGTCATCCAAAAATCTCCTCCAGATGTCAATTTCCTCTATAAAGATGTTGTGACTATTATCATAAATAATCATCTGCTCTAAGTAACCCATAAAAAGTTCAGCATAAATGGGAACAAAAGAAGTCCCCATAGCCATACCTTTTAACTGCAAATAACAGGTGTCCTTAAAATAAAACATATCCGTAGTGAGCACATGCTCAGTCAAGCAAATAAAGAATGTGTTAAAACCTGGGTTATATAATGAGGATTTTTCTAACCAATATTCTAAGGCGCTCAAGCCCGCCCAATGTGGAATGCTAGTATAAAGTGCGACCACATCTAATGTACACATAAACCAATCATCATCCAAATGAGAATCAGAAATAATGTTCAAAAACTATGTAGTGTCTTGAATATGAGTCCTAACATGTATTAATAAGGGTTTAAGATATCTGGTAAGAAATTCAGATAATGGTTCCATGAGAGAACTATTGCCCGCAACAATAGGTCTTCCAGGGAGCTGAGTAGCATGTTTATGAATCTTCAGAAGAAGATAGAAGTGCTGGGGCAGTGGATCCTTGACCTTCAAATGAGATGAGATCTTATCAGTAATGATGCCTTCACTAACTGCTAGATCCAAAGATCCATCTATCTTCCCTTTAAACTTAGCGGTTGGATCCATAGACATAGCAGTGTAAAACCTGCCATCTTTAAATTGTCTATCTGCCTCCGCTGCATACATATCCCAATCCATAATAACTATTGGGGCCCCTTTATCCACATTCAGAATAACAATATTTTTGTTCTGTCTCAAATTATTCAAAGCCTCAAATTCTGGTCTAGAAAGATTATTAGAAAACCATCTTTTATCCCCTGAATACCAAAATGTAAATCTTTTAACAGACATTTATAGAAAATGTCAACATGCTTATTCATCAGGGGCACAAATGTAGATTTATGGAATGTAAATGTAGATGTGGAAGATTTAGTAACATTGGTAGCATCATTATCAAAAAACAGTCTAAGATTTAACAGTCTGCAGAAAGAATTCAAATCCTGAACAAAAGTATCTTCTGACACAACATAGCCAGGTATGAAGTTTAATCCCTTATTCCACAATTGAATTTCAATATTTGACAACATTACAGATGAAATATTGTGTACATTATTAACATGCTGTACTGAGGTTTGAGAAAATTCAATAAGGCTTCTAGAGATGCATCTCGATTTATGTTTGTGCCCTCCCCTCCCCCTTGTTCTAAAGGGATATTATTGGTGTTTCTCGTCTGAATGGGACCAACCTCTGGAAAGGAACAGCTTTTCTTTAAAGCTGGTGATGTTTGTAAGGAATCAGGCTCTGTATTAGTGTAAGATGAGGAATCCTCACCAAAATTGTCACTAATACCTTTCTTGAGGATGGATTTCCTTCTTTTTCTTTTTTGACTAGTTTTCCTAGTATCAATCTGAGAAAATTTAACACTTTTAATGTGTTCAGAAGGTTTACCAGAACTGTAATCTTTCCTGTCCCTATTAAAGTTATGCAGCTTCTTCTCTTTTAATTCTCTTTCAAAAACTAATAAATCGCTACTTAGTCTTTGAAAACAAATTTTATAAATCTGTTGATCACTGTGCTTTTTTGCCAATTCACAAAGACTGGTTATTTCTGACACTTGGCCATTAATCTTACGTTCATAAAAGCCATGTAACACCTTAACAAAATCCATTGCAGCACTTTGTTGTATGTCTGCCCAAGTGCTAAGCAAAATATTGTCAGCCTGTCCAACTAAGGGTTTGATCTTAACACAAAGTCCCCTAGGTGAGATCCCCCCTAGACAAATAGGCTTTAAATTGCCTCATATGCCAAAATGAAGATCTGAGGTTCTTCATATTTTTAAGTAGTTTGTCAAACAACTCAACACATTCATTATATTGTTGAGATACCTGATTAACAGGCCCTACCGTGTTAGGATCCAAACCAAAGACCCTTATGTCATCTTTGTCTGCAGAAGGCCCCTCCAGAATGTTCATCAATTCCATCTTAGTGATATAACTGTTTCCTATAAATCCTTAATATATATAAATCCAAGTACAATATTGTATAATATATTCTATACTTTAACTGTCACCCCCAAATCAACCAACAACAGATGGAAAAATACCTCAATAGCAAATTATATATGCAGACAAAATTGAACTATACCTGGAATTACATAAATATGTATATATACATGTTATAAGATGCAACTGTGATTAAATTTCTAGTGAGTGGCAATTATACATATAAGGCTGACCACCAAGCACCGAAAACATTAAAATGGCCCCTATATAAAGAAATGTTAAACAGGCCTATAAAACTGCCATGCATATTCAATATAAAAAGATTATTAATGACTGTATGTGATCCATGTGTTTTAAATTTGTTACAGAACCATACACATATATTCAATTTACAAGAAGTTTAGTGACAGTAGCTACTGTTTAACACTAAACTAATATAGACAGTATATATTACAAGAATGATATCAAAAAGTTGATGTCAAAAAAGACATTGATATTTCTAAGTCTCAGATAGACTTGAAATGAACTGCATAACTTCCGTGATTCTGATAAAAATAAAAAATATAATAATGTTTTAACAAAAAAATAATCCTATAAATGAAGCCTCCTGATAAGAAAAATCCAAATAATTATAAACTGTAGCAGCCAAACCCAGGCCTACTGGTATTTAAATTTAGTCAAGAAGCCTCGAAAAAGAATTTGAAGTTGTTTTTACAAATGTAACCAATAAAATGATTACAAACACCATTAAATGAAACCCTTGAGTCAGAAGGCCATTGTACCCAGATCGAAACAACAAAATATATGTGTTTATGAAACCACAGCCACACAAAATCTCCAACAAATGGCTAATAAGATAATGTCCCAGTTAACATACCCCAAGCATATATGCAGAAGCACAAAATAAACTAGCCAAAATGAATGTCTGAGTATAATGGATGATGAAAAAAATGCCCCAATGGTTCAAAATGGTCAAAACCAAAAAATTGGTAGAAGTGTATAAGCCCGTATATAAAATGGACTGGCAGGGTTTACAAAATGGCCAAAAAAAAATCATCATATGGCTTGTAAACTGAATTACACACACACACACACACACACACACACACACACACACACACACATATATATATATATATATATATATATATATATATATATATATATATATATACATACATATAGCACACACGAACATAAAAAAATGGAAGACCACTTTCTTGTAATACAAAGTTTGTAATATGACAAAAAAACTGTCACCATCAAACGATATCTCCAAAAGGAGACAATATACTCACAGATGTCGCCCAATAACAAAAGATGAATTTCAGACCACCATCATAGTAAAAGAACAAAAAAGCTTAATATTATTCTAATGTATCAGCCGGCTGGTCAAATCATGAATTATAAATACCAGCTGTTACCATTAAACAGATAACAAGCTGGCTTTATAAAGTCCTCACAAACCAGATGAATAGTATGATGAAAATCCCAAAGGCAATGCTGTCTTAAGGCAGGAAACCACTCTCTCGACTAGAGATTAAAAACAGAACCATTTTCCAACAAGCGCCACCAATGGAATAAAAATCCAAAATGGCGGACACCAAAATAATGCAAGGACAAAAAGTACATAAGTCCAACCAGCCAGACTGCAAGCCAGATTAAAATAAGCTGGTAAAGTTTGCAAAATGGCTAGAAAAAATGGCAACTGGCCTTTAAACAAATATTAAGTTATATATATGCATATTACACACATGAACCCCCTTCTTGTGATACGAAATCCAAAATATAGCTGGAAAAAAATGTCACCATCAAGTGATAACACCAAATGAAGCCAATATACTCACAAGTAGCACTTAATAGCAAAAGATGACTTCAAACACTCCGTCATAATGAATATCATTGTAATGTATCAGTCGACCGGCCAAATCATCAAGTGTAAATGCCAGCTATAACCACTGAAGTAAATCAGTAAACCAAGCTGGTTTAGTAATATCCTCGCAGATCAAATAGACAATAAAATTAAAATCCCAAAGATAATGCTGTCTTGAGGCAGGGAAGAGAAAGCATGGATAGTAAGACTATGGTATTTGTTTTCACCTGCTTTAAATGAACATTTATGATTTGCCTATGGTGATTGGTTAGTTATCTATGTGTTACCATTTAAAAGGATTATTTTTCACAGTCCGTATGTACATTGATAAAGGCTTTGGGCTGAAACAGGTCTTTAGACTGTGTTTGACTTTTATAATAAAAGTCTTTTTTCCTTCTCCAGCTATGCTGGTCTGATGAATTTGAGTTTACAATTACCAGTTCAACACCAGCAATGCAGATATACTAAGAACTAAGTTAGCTATGCACCCTGAGCATCAGACAGATATTTTCTATCCCTGAATCCAAGAGATAGAAAACAGGGATATGGCACAGTTATCATCACTTACACAGGGTGTTGTGTGGGGAGGCAGGAAGCCTAGGCTAACACAAAAGGTCAGTGAGAGTATGTAAGTAAGAAAGAGAAGAAGGCAGATGTGGATAAATCAACAAATGGCCAGCCAAACAAAATAACTGTTGTATGTGTGGCTGTAGAGGTTCTACAGCTGAAACTGGTATTTTAGCGTCTGCATGAAAGTGCTGGCTCTACATCTTGGTATGTCAGACATGTGTGAGCCATGCATGGCAGATGTGGCAGTTCATCATTGTTGTTCCAAACCATAACAACAAGCTGTACCAGGAGTTGCACTGGTACATCCATTGACTCTGTGGCACACCTGCTCGTATGTCCTCATTCACATCAGCAACTATCTGGAGCCATATTTGCATCCTACATGCCATATCTCCCCATCCCCTTTTGAGCAGAAAAGCACCATGTTGCCTAAAGGCATACACAATTATCTGGTTCTCAGCATTGGTGAAGGGGGATTTTCAAGGATTGATACACCTGGGTGGCATACTCCTAGGTGTCCTAAAAGACAACAGAAAGATAATACATATAAGTATCACATAGATACAAAATAACTGTTTCCAGATAAAACAGAAGATATAGCCAGTCAGCATTACCTACTGGAGAAGCATAAAACAGTCTAGAGATGTGAAATATGAACAACAGGCAGGATGCAAAACAAGGAGAGTAATGTAACAAGAGCAACATATCCTTGTTTGTGCCATAACATTAACTCGCCTTTGCACCCCCTCCCCAAAAAAAAAACAGTCTGTCCTTATTTGTGGCATAACAGTAATCCACCTTTGATCACCTACCCAAAAGAGCAGTCTATGCTTCTTTGTGCCATAAGAGTAACTCACCTTTGCTCCCTGCAAAAGAATGTCAAGTTTGGCTGTGCTTATCTCATTTGCATGAGGTGCTGCAGTGTGAAAACTGGACAACTGGATGTTGAGGAAGCAGACAGGACCCAGACAGCCAAAAATAGAAACTGAATGCATTTAATTAATACTACTAGGAATTGCACAAACCTGATAAGCAGCATTGTGAGGTGGTTAACATTGAGACCTTAAGAATGATTACTGGAATAGGGAATGCCACATAACTACTCCTGTGACAGCAGATGTGCATGTAGGGCTGGAGTACAGATGGTCCTGGACCCTAGTACAGGGTGCGCAACCTTTTTTTTTTTTACTGTTATAATATTGCAGTTTATAGCAATGTACTGCAACATAAAGTGTTATTTGAACATTCTTGTGGCAACAGGTGTAAGTGTAAGACTGCCATAGATATGGTTCTGGGTTGTAATATAGGATACCTCATGCACTTTTACTGTTGTTCCACTTCCCATTATAGTGATTCTTATTTATATAACACTTTAGATAGTGGATATGATATTTACTACATGTATGAAGAACAAGGCAGTGTTATTGTGTCATTTATTTATTTATTTATCTAGCTATGTATTATCACATTTATTATCAGATGTATGCCTGTGGGTATAATGTGTACAAAATTCCTGTGAGTATAATGTTGGTATGAGGACTTGCATGGCCTTCACATTTGCCTAAGATACATACACAACTGTCTTTATATCCAATAATCTTGCAATTGTAATTACAATTATTTAGGTCCTCACTACTTGGCACTGCTGCTCTCCACTTACCATTGCATAAAGGCATTGCTCAGGGGTGCGCACACTTGAGCAACATGTTTGCAGGATGTTAAGTGGAATACAGCAGTGCCAAACAGTATGCGCACTTCAGTAAATGCGATAACTGGAATTCGTGGGAAAGCATCAGTCTGTATTGCTCGATAGCCATGATAGAAATGGCAGGCATTTGTTGGGAAGATACCAGGTTTAGGGCACAGAAGTGTGGTTTCCAGGAGTAAAGGATATTTGCTGGACTTCCTAGTTAAGAACCAGAAGCCACAGGCTTCTGCAGATGGACTATTCTGGCTCCCAGTACAAGCCTGAGGTTTGGGATAGTTTAGCCTGGGTTGTATCCAGTGCCACAGGTATCCCACGCACAGGAAAGCAATGCAGGAATCATTTCAATGACCAATGGTGGAGGAAGATGGATGTGCTCAACCACTTGATTGAAGAATTTAGGACTGTGGGCACCCCCCAACTGTGTAAGTATTAATTACAGAGAGTACTTGTAAGACTTAGAAAGTTGAATATAGGCAAGACTGGTATGCATAATGGTGCTCTATTCTTTTATGTTTTTTTCCACAGCTGCCAATGATCAAGAGTGCAATGCCAGAGTCCACAGGGCTAGATTGGCAAGAATGAGGGAAGCATGTGGTATGTATGAAGCAGAATATTAGTGTTAATCTAGCATTAAATGTTAAAGAAAGCTTTTTTGGTATTTTTTTAGAGTTGTATCAAACTGAGCATGCATATCCCAACTGAAAAGCAAGTAGGCATACATTCATCTGTAGCACAGACCAGTTGTAAAAGTCCTATAAGTCAGATGTTATGGGTTGAAATACCACACTTCGTAACTATACAATACTGTTATTTCTTCAATAATATTTTCATTAAATTGAAACTTCCATACAGTGGCACAAATGCCCTGTTGTAAACTCTAATCTGTATAACTGGAACATGCATATGTGCAATATATGCACATTACAAGGATTACTTGCTGCGGTCTTCATAGGTTCATAGGTTCATAGGTTGGTACTAGGCTATCAGCCCTAGGGCCTATACAAGCCTAGCCATAACAATTCCCTGGCTATTTCTTCCCACATTATTTACTTTCCTGGACCCCTGTCTAGCAGGGCGACTGACGTGATCCCTGGGGTGAATTTCCTTTCTCCCATCCAATCGTCAAGGTTCCTCTTGAAGAGGTCCAAAGAGGCACTCTGCTTGACATGTATGGGCAATCTATTCCAGAGTCTGGGGAGTCTCTGGGTCAGGAATCTATCCCTCCAGCATGTTTTGTTTATTGTGATGACAAGGTTTAGATCCCTGGAGCGTGTAGCTCTGAGGGATTGGGATTTCTTTAAGTGTAGCATGTCCATCAGCTCTGGGTTTGACATGGCCTTGTATGTTAAGCAGAGATCCCTCTGAGTAGACGATATGCGACAGAGTATAGCTGGAGTTTTTAAGGCGGTCAGCGTAGGGCATCTGCTTTAGGCCTGTGATTCTTTTAGTGGGGTATTTCTGAGGCCTTTCCAGTTGTTGCAGATGTCTTGAGAGGTACATATCAAATGGGGCATTGTATTCTATAATGGGTCTAATGAGGGATGAGTACAGTGGGACAATGACCTCCTTCTTTCTGGATGAAAAGCCCTTCATGATGAGGTGTGCCACATAGAAGGATTTCCTGACTGTTGTGGCGATGTGGTTATCGAAGGTGAGACCACTGTCCACCTGTGTCCCTAAGTCTCTTATCACACTTTCTGTGTTTAGTGTACTGCCACCTATATGGTAATTCCTGGATACATGTTTTTTCCCAAAGGGGATAACAATACATTTCTTGGCAATGAGCTTGAGCCCATGGCTCTGGCACCAAGCATCTGTTTCTGTAAGGCCCTTTTGTAGAGTATCCACATCATTTGGGGATTCAATAATGGCTCCCAGTTTGCAGTCATCCGCAAACTTTGTTAGCCAGAGTCCCTTAGTGTTGACCTGTACTTCAGAGAAGTAGATGCCAAACAAGAGCGGCCCCAGGACTGAACCCTGAGGTACTCCACTTGTCACTTATCTGGAGCTGGATTTGGAGTTGGCTACTTTTACAGTGTGGGTTCTATCAGTAAGCCATTTAGCAACCCATTGGGTGACATAGGGATTAATGCCCAACTTAGTAAGTTTATCTATGATTCCAGAGTGGGGGATGGTGTCAAAGGCCTTGGCAAGGTCTAGATAGGCTGTGTGGACCACCTTACCCTTGTCCATGGCTCTAGAGACTGATTCAAAGAAGTCAATCAGGTTCCGGAGACAAGATCGTCCCTTCACAAATCCAAACTGGGTGGGGTCCAGTGTTTGAAGGTTGCCAATGTCTTTGTTTATAAGTTCCATGATAATACGCTCCATGGCCTTGCAGATAAGGCTTGTCAGACTGATGGGATGGTAGTTTCTGGGATCCAAGGTGGATCCCCCCCTTGTGGATTGGGATAACTGTAGCTCTGCGCCACTCATTGGGCACAAAACCTGAGGTGAGGCTATGATTAAACATGACACTTAGGTGAGGTGCCAGTTCATATTGTAGTTCATGTAGTACACAGCCCGGGATGTCATCTGGTCCCATGGATGCTGTATTCTTGGCTTTAGAGAGTGCATTTTGTACCTGTGTGGCCGTTATTACTGGAATTTGGCAATCTTCCGGTATTGAGATGGGCCATTTAGGGATGAGAGGGGGTGTGAAGTTGGCACTGAATCGATCTGCCAGGATATTGGCAATATCCTTTGGATCAGTATATTTAATGCCATTCTGTTTTAGCTCAAAGCAGATCTGAGCATTGCCATTTAGATTCTTGACATAGTTATAGAATGCTTTGTGGTTGTCTTTGGAATCTTTGGCAATTTTATTTTCGTAACTAGCTTTGGAGGATTTTATGAGGCATCTCAGTTTCTTACTGAGGCTAGTAAGGGAGTTTTTTGCATCCTGGGATTTTCCTCTTTTCTGCAAAAGTTTCTTCCTTTTGTTGTAAAGTTTGTTTATGGCAGGGGACCACCAGATTGGCTTCCTTTTTGGATGAGAGCATTTTGGTTCTATTTGGGATGGCACGATTCATGCATGAGTGGATGTGCTCGTACAGTGCCTTAGTGTGGGATTCAGCAGTTGAACTTTCAGTTCCCGTCTGCATGGGTGTTATGAAGTTTGTCACTTCTGACTTGAGTAGCATGAAGTTGGCTTTGGAGAAGTTTTTATGGTGGTTTCTTTACTGGGGGTGGGGTGGGATGTGTATGTTAAGGGTGATTAGCTTATGGTCAGACCTGACTAACGAGGGGGTGACCATAGGTATGGAGCATTGATTTCCCATGTTGGTAATGACCAGGTCTAGGATATTGGAGCCCTGGTGGGACTATGGATTAGTTGATCCAGGGCATTGGAATTTATGAATTCCAAGAACCGTTGCGCAAAGGTGTTGGGACATGAGTAGTTTTCCCAGTTAATGGCAGGGTAGTTAAAATCACCCAGTATTAGGGTGTTTGGTTCTATCTTAATATTTTCCAGTATGTTTAGAAAGGTGTAGTGAGAATCTTGGGGTATGGTGGGGGATCTTTAGCAAGCTACAATTTGGATTGCAGTCTTACCTAGTGTTAGTTGCACTTGGAGAATTTCAGACACATTGTGTTGGCCAACTAGCCTGGTGGTGTGAATATCCTTGGTGAATATTGACACTCCTCCACCTTTAGTGTTTCGGTCCTGGTTTGGTGGCCGAAAAGTGTGGTAAGAGTTGTAGCCTGGTATTGCAGGGGTGCTCTCTGGAGCCTTGAACCAGGTCTCAGTTACTGCACAGATATTGATGTTCTCCATTTTTAGGAGTGCCTCGAGAGAGTGCATTTTGAGGTTTAGACTTCTAGCATTGAGTAGCATTACCTTCAGTCTGTAGTGTAGTGTGTATCTGTTAGGAGGTGTACAGTTAAATGTAAAAGTTAAAATGATAGAGTTTAATAACTGCATTGATGCATTGTATTGCACATAGGCAGGTACTAATCTTATGTATTTTTTCTCTCACCCGAAGCTTATCTCTCTTTATTTTATTTTATTTTGTTTATTAAAATATTTTTTGTTTTATTTTGTTTTATTTTATTTTATTGTTTTATTTTTATTGAGTGTCATCAAAATGTGTCCATGCCATCCATGTATACCACATCACTAAATGCTACACAGCACTGTGGGGTAGGGCAGCCCCACTGGATCGGCCTGCCCCATCCACCAGCTCCATCATCAATGCCAGCACATCTGGGAGCCAACTTGGCAGCTGTGTCTCTGCTGCTGCTGCTGCACTACCTACATCATCAGGTAGTCTCACACCTGAGGATGGTTCAGTGGTATCTTCTGGGAGCAGTGGCAGAGGTGGTGATTTCATCACCCCCACTGATTTGCCTTGGATGATGAATAGGGTGGTGCACCACACTGTTGGTGCATGCCTACATGAGCTTGAAAGGCTGCTTTCCTTCATTTTGTTTATCACTAAGAGGAGACGCCAAGAACTACAGTCACCAGCAGAGTGAGGTTATAATGATGACAGTCCAGTGGGTGAGGACTCGATTCTCACTGTCTCCCAGCTTGACCACCGTGGGCTGTAGATGCCTCCATCCTCACCCCAATAATGGTGTTATCCAACCTTTTGTGTTCATCACTGTCCTTGTTCCCTTATCTTTTTTGCCTTGTCTGTCTGCAGTTGCTTCCTCACCTACCCAATTTACCTGACCCAGACATACCTATGTCCCTTCCCCAAGTTTTCTCTCTCTCTCTCTCAAATAAAAAATAAATGGGCACCTGTTCCACAAAAAAAAAAAAACAAAAAAATAAAATAATTCGTCCCATACATAGCTCTCCATTTCACACGTGTCTTCTTGACACACTTGATTTGGTCCAATTGACTATACAACATGGTTGTGTTGTGGACACCCCCTCTCTCTGGAGGTGACAGTTCAAATTCAGTTAATATTTTGCACATATGGCAAGTTCTCACTGTTAAAGAAATGGACAGCTATGATTCTTTCCTACGTCCATCCTGGACATTCCTGTCCTGCTTTTCCTTTGTTCTTCACTTATCTGCTCCCCATTTCACCACTTTCCTATCTACCCTATTTCACCACTTTAATATCGTCAAAAAATAGAATTACACACAACACACATAAGATGCTGCAAAAGCAATGGATTCCTTCACTTTTTGGACTTCATGTTTGCATGGATGTGCGCCAACATTGAGCAATGGTGAACAGCAGCAAACAGCTGCAGTTTTCTCCACACAATGCCACTTAACACCGCTGCGCTATGCCAACACAGAGCAACACATTTACTATAAGCAATTTATGCCAAAGCAATATTACTCTGTAAGTAAAAGTATTTCAAAGTATTAGGTACACCTGGATTCGATCCTAGTACAATCTGGCTCCAAAAAGAAATACTGTGCATCAATGCTTTAACACATGCTGCCACAGAGTCTGTCAAGTAGAAAGCATGTTCCACACACTGAATACTAACTGTAAGACTTTAAAACAAAGAGTGAGAAGGTCACACTGAAAAACCAATCAGTAAAAACTAAATGAAAACTCCAGCCAAGCTAGAACTTCCAATGAGTGACCTCCCAAATCTTCTGTAACAGAGGCACATGAGATATATGCAAATGACCCTTATGAACATCAGGTGTTTCAGCTATATGGCAATTCTGATTGCCCATGACTTTTACGTTTGAAGTCGTTTTAATGGACAATTTCAGGCCAATAAAGCCAAACCCCACTAGCTATGGATATGCATATCCATAGCTAGTGGGGTTTGGCTTTATTGGCCTGAAATTGTCCATTAAAACAACTTCAAATGTAAAGGTCATGGGCAATCAGAATCGCCATATAGCTGAATTTATTTGAAAAAACCTCTAATGGAAGTAGGTTGAAAAATAGAGATTTACAGAAAAAGGCCTAGAGATTAAGAAGAGAACACAGGATTAAGAAAACGTAAATGACAAAGGAAACAGTTGAAGTACTCTAAGCATTTTTAGTATTGTACACCTTTTATCCCTAAAGCATTAACAAGCAACTTCCGTGAAGACATGCTCAGAAAGGCACTTAAGAGTCCTGATGCCTTGTTTCAGCTGATAGTTTGTTCTAGAGTTCTGGGCCTGTTTGTTAGAAGGCTGTTTCACCAATGAATGCTTTAAGTGGAAGATATTTATGTGATATTATGTTCTCTTGGAAATTCCTTACAGAGTAGGGAAGTTCCCTGCTGAGACTTTTCTTTTCATGGTTGGGGGGCAGTAACCATCATTTAGAGTTTTAATTTGTAAGGACCATAGAAGCTAAGTGGACGTTACAGCAAAGGGTAACCAGTTTAGGTCATTAAGAAGGTTGCAGTAGTGTACATGACCATCAGCAAGTAGGACAAATTTCACAATCTTATGCTCAGTGACTTTTTGTCTTTAAGTATGACAGTGGTGAGGTCTGCGGTGGGAGTGACAGATGCGTTTAAGGTGAAGGTGGGATTACATCAAGGATCAGCTCTGAGCCCTGTCTTATTTGCAATGGTGATGGACAGGTTGACAGACGAGATCAGACAGGAGTCCCCGTGGACTATGATGTTTGCAGATGACATTGTGATCTGTAGTGAGAGTAGAGAACAGGTGAAGGAGACCCTGGAGAGGTGGAGATATGCTCTAGAGAGAAGAGGAATGAAGGTCAGCAGGACTAAGACAGAATATATGTGTGTGAATGAGAGGGAGGATAGAGGAATGGTGAGGATGCAAGGAGTAGAGGTGGCGAAGGTGGATGAGTTTAAATACTTGTGATCAATAGTTCAGAGTAATGGTGAGTGTGGAAGAGAGGTGAAGAAGAGAGTACAGGCAGGATGGAGTGGGTGGAGAAGAATGTCAAGAGTGATTTGTGACAGACGAGTACCAGTAAGAGTGAAAGGGAAGGTCTACAAGAGGGTAGTGAGACCAGCTGTGTTATATGGGTTGGAGACAGTGGCATTGACAAAAAGGCAGGAGTTAGAGCTGGATGTGGCAGATTTAAAGATGTTAAGATTTGCACTGGGTGTGATGAGGGTGGACAGGATTAGGAATAAGTATATTAGAGGGTCAGCCCAGGTTGGAAGGTTTGGAGACAAAGCCAGAGAGGCAAGATTATGTTAGTTTGGACATGTGCTGAGGAGGGATGTGGAGTATATTGGGAAAAAGATGTTAAGGATGAAGCTACCAGGTAACAGGAAAAGAGGAAGACCTAAGATAAGGTTTATGGATATGGTGAGAGAGGACATGTTAGTTGGTGTGACAGAGCAAGATGCAGAGGACAGGAAGAAATGGAAACAGATGATCCACTGTGGTGACCCTTAACAGGAACAGCAGAAAGATGATGATGATGATGTAGCCAGCCTGTATGCAACCCAGGTAGACTGATAAAACCCAATGTAAACCTGCACTTTATTAGGCAATGATAATAACTGTATAACATTCTACTTCATAAAAACTGTGTAATCATATACAAACTTTTTAAAGTTTTTCTGCTGTATAAACTTAATATTGTATCATATTTGAAGTCTATAACTTAAGTTTACTTTTGCTGTTTATTATCTCTAAGCCTGGGTCTTGGCTGAAAAGAGACTCTGGAAACATACACCTGTTTACCAAATAGTAAATAAAATAAATAATGTAATAATTAAAACAAATATGGCCACGGGTAATAAAACAGCCCCTACACACAAAGATGAACTGATTTAACACCTAATGAATGTAATTCCTACAGTCACACTAACAAATATATTAAAAAAATGAAAATTAAAGCATATAGAAACAAATACTGAAGCAGCCCTGACACCCATGCACAAAGCTAAATGTATCACAATACCTAAAGGATGAACTTCCTAATAGTCACACTAGCAAATAAACAATAAATAATAGACAAAAAAAAATATCACAGTAAAATGCAATAACCAAGCATTCTTGTGTTATTATGAAAATAATGCCAGCCCTGGGGTGTTCTGAGGCCAACACCTAAATTTGCTAAGCTTGTGTCTGTTACTTAGTCAATTATTCCACTGAATGCATTTCTGTCTTATACTTTATATACAGCAGAAGAAAAAAAACTGCCTAGGTTCTAGTCATAGACACCACAGTATGTCAAAAGAATAATTGTTTGACTGAACTGTAGATACTTGTATGTGATCAAAAGAACAGTTTCTGACCTTAAGGCAACAACATTGCCTAATAAAGTTAAAAGTATAGCAGGTATGCTCAGGTGAAAAAGATGATGATGCTAAGCACATAAAGCTGAGTATTCTGGAAATGCAGGCAGGGAGACTAATCTGTCAGCTATGTAACTGAAACATTTTCTTATTCATCAAAAAAGTTGTTCATTTATACCTCCCAGTTTATTGTTGATTTTCACCTCTTATAAAACTACAGAGGTTCAAATGAAAGCTGAGATCTTTCTTCAGATGTATAAGGAAAAGGCAATTTTATTTATTCCATTTGTTTGTTTAGGTTGATAGCTAGGACCTAGGGACCCTTTTTCCAGCAATGGCCACATGACACAGAAAAAAGAAAGCAATACCTTACAGCAAATGGACCAAATGCAGCAATATGACTACTGGAAAGGTATCACACATGGCACTGCAATGATTTACCTTTATGTACACTTGTAATTGATGCCTAAACTAGAGAACAATGAGCATAATAATCCATGCAGTTTCATATAGTATTCTTAAGGTGATTGGTGAATAGCCTGGTCTGAAATTGCTGGAATGAGGGAAGCCAGAGGCAGGATTTACCAAGATATAGGGCGGATGCAAATGGAAAGGTTTATTGTTTGTTGTTAACTAGCAAGGGGGGGTGGGTGTCCATGACTCTGACTGGAAGCAGACTGGAAGAGAAAAGGGTATCAAAGGGTGAGAGAAAAGTTGGAGGATCAGTTCCAAACCCTAGTGGACTGTAGGCAGCATTAAGACAGATGGGAAGAAGGCTGGAGGATACAGGACTGAAGATAGTGAGCAGAGGGGGGAAGATGAAATTATGTTCAGCCTGAAGTGAAATATCAGGTAGAAAAACTAGTAAAAAGGTAAATAAATGATATAGGACTTGAGAGAGTTGAGTTGCTCAAATTAAGGAGGATGGCACAGAACTGGCATAACTATCAGGTAAAGCAGATGACAAAGAGGCAATCAAAGAAGAGAATGAAAACAGATAGAGCACAAGCCCAGGGAGGGAGAACAACATGAGAACAGTTGTAGAACATAAGCTGTTTGGTCAGGAGGAGGAAAGGGAGAGAAGATAATAGTGCCACAGTTAGTCTGAGAGTTAAAACAGGGAGAAGTTCAAGCACAGGTTGCCTAGTCTGAGCAAGGAGTAAATGATTCAGTTGAATAGAAGGATGGCATGTACTGCAATTAGTGAATCAATTAGTAAGTTAATGAAACTGCAGAACAGTGGAGTGAGGGAAACTGTTGCTTCAAGAGTAATAGCTGAGAAAAAGTATTGGTACTGATAAATGTGAAAAACTGTTTAGCAAAGGAGGGTACATGTCTTATACCAGAGTTGCATTGGACTTAAAAACAGATGGAATGGTTTTGCATAAGTCCAGACTAGAAGCCATATTCATTTGCTTTTATCTTTGTACTAAATCAGAAAGAGAGACTAGCAAAGCACAGTTAGAGCAAAGAATTGGAGGATGTTAAAAGAATGATTATGAAGGGATAAGACTTTGGGGTAAAAAGGATACTGCTATTGGGTCTAGGAGCTTGAGAAACAAAAAAAAAAAAATAAGTTGCAATCATTCCTTAAGGTAGCAGAGACAGACAGAACAGGAAAAAGGAATCTAGAGTATGTTAGCATGTTATTTTCTGGTTGTGAGGTATGCTGGGTGAACAGAACATAGTGTGAATAACTGTGGAGAGTGGTATTGTATGTTAGGGAAATATCAACATTGAAGCCACAGAAGGCAGCAAACAAGTAACAGCACAGACAGACAGAGAGTGCGGGAGTAGCATCTAAGGTAAATGTACTAGAAGTCAGACTGGATAAGGGTAAACAGATGCACACTCTGTGCATACCGCCATGGCAAGATGGAAAAAATATTGATGGCATGGACTGCAAATAAACAGGAAGTGGTAATGAAGGATCTGCATATACCAAACGTTGACTGCATTATCCTAGTACATAAAGTGAAGATAAAATGGAATTGTGGAGTTTGCAGATCAGAAGAGATTGGGTTTGAGGTTTTATTTTTACTTTAAACAAGACCATTTTGTGGTCTGACCTTACCAGAGAAGGCATTACACTGTGGGTGTGTGCAGCATTCGCCCATATCAGTGAGGACCAGATGCAATTTGTTTGCACCTCTGGTCGGTATATTGAAAATCTGGTCCCGGGAGTTTGTGTTTACAATATCCAGGAATGTCTGTAACTGTACATTTGGTACCATATATGATTCTCAGTTAATAGTGGGGTAATTAAACTCACCCATGAATATAGTATTATGTTGAATGGAGAGTGTTTGTAATAAGTTTAAATACTTGTTATGGGTTTCCTGGGTCATAAAGGGGGACTTATAGCTAGCAAGAAAGTGATGTGGGACTTTGCCTATTATAATTTGAATATGGAGAAGCTAAAGTGCATTATCCTGTTTAACCAGAATTGAGGTATATTTATTTTTGCTGTAAATCAAGACATCTCCCACCTTTAGTTCCTGTCTGTGTAGTAGCTGGTCTAAATGTGTGGAAGGCATTATAGACTTGCATCGCTGGTGTACTCTCCACAGCTTTAAACCATGTCTCAGTGACGGCAAAAAAAATCGTCATACTCTAGTATGAGGAGAGCTTGTAGGGAGTGGAGTCTTTTGTTTAAACTCTTAGCCTTGAGCTGTAACACCTTTAGATTTTCCTGGTTTTGATTTGCTATGTCAGAAATACTTTCAGCTTGACATTGCCTACAAAAGACACTATGGGAAAGAACAATGTTTTAGCTAATATTTGAAAGCCTAAAGAGGAGAGGTGAAGACCATCCTTCGTCAAGCAGCATGGTCTGCTGATCATCTCCTTCCATGCTGACAAATATTGCACCCCTTTCGAATGATACCAGAAACTAAGCAAATTATTATAGTCAGTCATCTTCTGTTCATATTATGGCATCATCCTTGGAGAAGGTAAAATGCTGTTCAGTGCTAGGCTCATAGCCTGCAACACATATTCCAAGAGCTTCATGATGTATCTCTTCATATAGCCTAGAGAGGTATGTCTCAGGTCATTTACACTGACATGTACTACAAATGAGTCATACTGGTACTTGTGGTCCATTGACCTGAGTGCATACTTAATGTGGTAGATCCTGGCCCCTGATAAGCAAGTGACTGTAACTTCCTCCTTACTCATCTTGGTGAAAAGGACATCAATGTGTCTCACAATGGAGTCTCCAGTGGCCAGAATGTTGGATTGTGTGGTGGCTTGCCTTATAGACTTACAAGTAGAGGGTCCATGTGATGTGGCTATATTTGTTGACATCGATATTTTAAAAGAGTGCATTTGGGGCTGCCAAGGGTATTTTTATGTGTAATTTGTTTATGAAATTGTTGGGATTTATGAAGTTTACATTTAAGTGCCTCAGCACAATTGGTCTGTGATGCCCCACTACTGGCCCAGTAATCAAGGACCCTCAGTCCTCACCACTGGCACCAGTGGAGGGCATAAACACTGGGAGGATGTCAGGTACACACACAGTAAAGTGCAATTTCTTTTAAGAGTACACAGAGATCACAGTCAGTCTGTGGATGGTTTCTTCCTCATTCTCCAGATCCCCAATAAGACTCCCGACTGGTACAGCTATAGAGTTGAGATCTCAGCTGAGTGGCCAAGCCAAGACCTCCAGCACCTTCTCTGTCCAACCAGGGCTTCAAGTCCTTGCCCAAGTAGCTGACACATTCAGTCTTTGAGATTTGATTTATACATAAACACACACACACATACCTGGGAAAGGCTGACACAGATTCACTAGCTATGCCCCCTTTTGCCCAGACTATAAGTTAGTTATTACTGCCACCAGCCAACTATTTATCAGCTATTTTAAGGGCCTCAATAAAGGGTGTCCAATCGTACTGTGTAATGCTACTATTGATCCAAATGGTAGTTTGACCAAGAGCAAGGCTATTAGGAGTGGCCCACACAGTGTCACCAAATAAATATGCAAGTACACTCAGAACATAAATATGTCTCTACACAGATCAGCCACAATGAAAGGTTTACATATATTTAATAATAAATAATAAAAGAACAAGAAAATACTCAGTAAATTATCAGTTACATCAGAGTTCAAAATCACAGGAAATATTTAAAACAACATTGCAGGACAGTCTCAAATAAAGAAAGCATCCAAGCTATACTTCACTATATCCCTCTCTGAATCTAAGAGGAATTACTGTACCCTAGTTAACTTACTTACAGAGCCAAGCAAGATAGATGTGGTGAGTGAGTTTTCCAGCTGATGCTTTCAGGTCAGACAAAATACAAAAAGCACAGTCTCTCTCTCAGAGAGTTCTTAAATTATTTCAAATATTACTGCTGGTGTAGCTGGCAGCATGCCATCACTTCTTGTCATCTTACTATCAGTTCCCATGATCACAACCATTGATTTTAGCATCTACCTGCAAAAACACATAGACCTTAGATCTTCTGGCAAATGGTGGAAGTCGTAAAATAATTTACATTCCTCCACATTTAAAGACAATACAAACAAATGCTAGTTCTAGACATTGGGAGGAATTCAATAAAGCCTACATGGAGTGATTTTCCATGTAGGCAAAGTGGCACAGCCCCAACATGGAAATCGGCAGCCATGCGATCCAGTAAATAGAGCAGAGCAGCATGCATGAGTATGTGGACACAGAAGTGTCCATGGAATGCAAATCACCTTATAAGGAGGTGAATTTCATGCAAATTAGGTCAAATGAGGGTGCTGGAGTGATCCAGAAAGCAGGTAGGTAGTCTTGCAAACCCTGTGTAGGTGTCCAAATTGTACAGGGAAAGCCTTACTTTACTGATGTCATATGTTTGCTTTGCTACCATGCCATCCTGAGCCACTGTATTGCCACCAAGTCTTTCAGACCCCTTCAACAGAAACATACAAAGTTCTGAGAGACACCTGTCAGTCTGCAACACCACTGCCAATCTAGTTTCATGCAACAAAGAAACAAACATGTTAATGTGTACTCATGACACATGCCAGCAGACACCACCTGTCATGGCATAACATAACCACAGTAAACAATGTAATGTAATGTACTATAATTACCCTGTGCATCAGACATGTATTTGCATGTCCCTGCATTGATGTTATGGATGGCTGGGATGTGGCACAGGGATCATCACGTGCACAGGGTGTGGTATGGTGTGGGGGGAGCCAAAGGTCTAGGCTGTGCCAAACAGTTGGTATCATGTGTAGGGGTCAGGAAGGGGTGGTGGTCAGCTGGATCATGGGGAGTTGCTGTGTGTGTCTCTTGGTGACCTGCATGTGACACTGATGTATGAATATGTGCATGTACACAGGCAAGACATGTGCTAGCCCTACATGTGGGTATGTTGGATAGCAGTGGACCATACATGACAGACTGGACAGTTCACCATCTCCGGCCACAAACATGGGAACTGTCTCTGCCAGGAGTGGCACTGGCACCACCATGCCCACTGTCAGATGCGGTACTAATCACTGATGATAACTGGTGTCTGCTGGGCCTGTGTCCCTCACAGGACCACCCAAGACCATATGGCCTGCCATGTTGTGGTGTGGACAGTACCCTCCCTTCTGTAGTGCTGGAGGTACTGCCACTACAGGAACTTGAGTGTGCACTGCCACATGGACTATCAGCAGATGTTATTGCTGACCTACAGTCACGTGTCCAGCTTCCTACTCCTAACACATATTCTAGCACAGACAATGAGCAGTTGAGGACTGACAATGTCTCACCCTACCACCTGTCCACCACATCAGTAAAGCAATGCATGGCATCACCAATGTTGTGGATGGAGTCACGGATGCCAGACAGTGATGCATGCATGATCTTGAGCATCCGTCTGGTGTTGCATTCAGAACATGCCTGTGCCTCCATGACAGACTGAAACATGAGTCGAGTGACTCATGATGTGACACGTGTGACAGGTGGTGGATGGGCAGCAGTCCTCCTTCGAGTACCCCTGTCAATCTGCCTGTGTGGGACTTCACTAGCTGTCTGGCTATGGCTAGAGTCTACAGTCACTGTTGCTATAGTTGCCACACTCTCCTGGTCAATGCCACCAAACTCTGATCGCCCAATATCTGTGGCCACAGGGGACTGGGTATGTGTGGGCATACTGACTGTGTGCAGGGACATTTGGGGAGGAAGTGGAATGTCAACCCATGGGACAGATTCATCCCCCAACAACCCCACTTATCCTTCACTATGGCCATCATAATCATCAGAGACATCAGGTTGTGAGGGGGACACACTCCAACCCCCTCCTTTGAGGAGGAAGACAAAATGCCTACATTAATACCTGCACCATTATGTCTGCTGAGCCACACACACACACACACACACACACACACACACACACACACACACACACACACACACACACACACACACACACACACACACAAACATACAGGTGAGAAAAGACAATTAGTAAAGCAGAAGTTAAAGAAATAGAGGTTGAAGTTATGGAGTGCCTGGGAAGTGAAGGATTTAATGTAGAAGGTCTAAAACAGACTACATCACAGCATGATGGAGTGAGTCCCAAAAATAAGGAAAAACAAAAAGATCAGGAGACGTGAAGAAGAAATATGGACAGGAGAAAGGAAAAAATGGTGTGATATTTATGCAAAGGAGAAAGCAAAACTAACCAATACAAAAAGAGCAGCAGCAAAGATGTTTATAAGGAAAGGAATCCAGATATGGAAAACGTTACAATGCAAAAAATTAGAAGACTAAGAGGAAAAGTAGAAAATGAGATTAGTAATGCAGAAGTTAAAGAAATAGAAACTGAGGTTATGGCACAGCTGCAAAGAGAAGGATTCAGAGTAGTAAATCAAATACAGAAAGCACCACAACAGGATAGGGTAATGGATATCCAAATTAAGGAGAAACCAGTGGAACAGGAAGCAATTGGTCAGGTGCCATATCAAG
This sequence comes from Protopterus annectens, assembly GCF_019279795.1. Lineage (NCBI taxonomy): Eukaryota > Metazoa > Chordata > Ceratodontiformes > Protopteridae > Protopterus > Protopterus annectens. The sequence goes on from NC_056733.1 coordinate 1,544,777,929, forward strand.
ATATTTTGGAGCCTTCCACAGGAAACCAGTATAAACATTCATTTGAAGCTAGACAGCAAGGAAAGGAAAAGGAAACTGATGCGGTCAATGTTGAGGAGTGATAGGCCAGTGAGTTCCCATATGACACAACAACAGATGACACAGGATGAAATTGAAGAGAATGTGCCACAGGAAGATGCTATAGAACATTCTATAGAATGCTTGCAGGAAACAGAAAACAAGGGATGTCCCTCAGTATGGAAGAGAATGAGTTAAGAGAAGAGTTGCTTGATTTAATAGACAAAGACAGATATATCAAGATCAATGAGAGAAATAAACTGCAGAAGTCTAATAAAACCCCAAAAGTCAGAAGCTTGATAAAACAAATGAACACAGTAATTAGGACTGTCCATAGAGATCCATGCAATATAACAGAAGTAAACAGAATATATCACTGTGCTGCTAAATTAATAACTGATATAGTTCTACCACAGGAACACAGGGTAGTGAGGGAAAAGAGGGGGCAAAAGCGAATACCACCATGGAAATATCGAATAGAGAAAACTATAAAGCAGCTAAGACAAGAAGTGTCATTGTTAGAAGATTATAGAAGAGGGAACAGATCAACAAAAATACTAGGAAAGACAGATGTGATAAAAACAATGCGCAGTATTAGAACAGACTAGGATCTATTATGTACTATTGGAGATAACAAACTAAAAATTTCAAAACAGGTGGAAAGACTTAGAAGATATGAATATAAAAATAAGGGAAAAGCACACAATAATCAATTTATGGATGACCCAAAAAGTTTTATAGAGAATTGGGAAATAAAGTAAAAGGAATTGAAAGATTGCCAAAAAAAGAGGAAGTAGATACATTTTGGAGAAGTATCTATGAAGATCCCATGTAACATAACAAAGATGCTAAATGGATAGAAGAAGTAAATGAAAGAATAAGATGTTTAAAGGCACAGGATATGAAATGGGATGAAATAACAGCCAAAGAGATTGAAACAAAGTTAAGACAAGTCTCTAACTGGAAAACCCCAGGCCCAGATGCAGTACCTAACTTTTGACTTAAAGTATTAACTTCATTCCAAGAGGATTTTTCCATGAGTAAGAACTATTTATATGCATATCCCAAACACACACCGCACTGGTTAACAACAGGAAAAGCAATGCTCTTACTTAAGAGTTAACTTGCAAACTACCCTAAAAATTATAGACCAATAACTTGTCTTCCAATGACGTATAAACTATACATGGGAATTGATGGGGACAGAGTTTATAGTCATTTAGAAGAAAAGTCAATTATGGCAGTAGAACAAAAGGGCAATAAAAGAAAGTCACATGGAACAAAGGATCATTTGTTGTTAAACAAAGTTATAGTGGAGAAATGTAAGAAGGGCAAGAATCTAAGTGTGGCATGGATTGACTACAAAAAAGCATTTGATAGTATTCCCACATTCATGGATAAAAGAGTGCTTAAAAATGTGTAAGATAACACTCTACACTGATTGACTACATTACAGTAACCATGAAACAGTAGCAGACCACTTTACAAGTAAGCCATGATAAAGGACAGATTACTATCCCAGGGATAAAAATTCAAAGGGGGGTATCCCAGGGTGATTCTTTGTCATTGTTGCTATTCTGCCTTGCCATTAATCCATTAAGCTATTTACTTAACAGCTTAGGACATGGCCACAATCTGGCTCCTAGAAAACAACAAAGCCTAATGACTTCTTATCTTCTCTTTGTTGATGATTTAAATCTGTATAGCACACCAGATGTGGAACTGAAAGCACAGCTGCAGTCTGTCAAAACTTTTTCAGATGATATTGGAAAGTCATTTGGCCTAGATAAATGTGCAAAAGCAACCTTTAAAAAGGAAAACTGCAGCACCAGGAAAACATCAGTTTGGGACAAGAATGTGATATAAAAGAACTTGAGCAAGTGGGAGTGTATAAATACTTGGGAAATGATGAAGGATCAGCAATAAAACATGAACAAATGCGAATAAAACTCAGTAAGGAGTACTTTAGAAGACTTAATCCTGAAAACAGCATTAACATCTAGGAACAAGATCCAAGCTATAAATCAATTTGCTCTTCCTGTCCTAACTTATAGTTTTGGAGTGATTGACTGGCCCCAAAAAGTGTTGGATAGACTGGATATTAAAACAAGAAGGATGCTTCATGCTCACCAAATGATTTATAAAAATCAGTGTATACCAAGATTATATATTCCCCGTTCCGAAGGCGGGAATGGCCTCCTTGAAATTGATTACATGTATAGATCTGCAATTGTGGGACTCCACACATATCTACTGACCTCACAAGATCCAAATGTAGTGAAAGTTTTGAAACATGAGGAGAATAAATCTAAGATGACATCTCTGCTTAATTTAGCAGAAGCATATCAACATCAAGCAGGAATGGAAGTCAAATCAGAAGTAGATAAAAACCAGGCAGCAAATGATTGTGCTAAAAAACTAAAGAAAGAATATAAGGTGAAGGATCAGATGAGAAGCAAGATATGTGGAAAAACATAAATATAGTTGCAAGTATAGAAAACTTCTGGAAGAGCCTCATGTTGATCAAGAACGAATACAGGAATGGTTAAGGAGAGGTGGTTAAGGAGAGGTGAATTCACATCCAGAAATGAAAGGTTAATATTGACAGCCCAAGATAGTGGGCTACGTGCACACTGGTTTACAAAGTCCATTGAACATGTTTGAGAAACAGACATATGTAAGTTTTGTAAAACAGAATTGGAAACAGTCACACACCTTGTTGCTGGTTGTGATGCACTAATGGCAAAGGGACTGTATTCTGAAAGGCATAATAATGTGTGAGACTGTTACACTAGCGATTGTGCAAACATTATGGTATCGAAGTGGCTGAAAAACACTAGAAACATGAGCCACAAAGAATCATAGAAAATGATGAAGTTTATATCACATAGGATCATCCAATACCAACAGTTCAAAAGATAGATGCTAGAAAATCAGATATAGTGGTCCAAGAAAAGAAGACAAAGTAGCATCGATCATTGAAATCACCACACCTAGTGACTACAGTGTCTTGCATACAATGAGACACAAAGTCATAAAATACCTTGATCTGCAGACAGAAACGAGAGCCATGTGGAAGATAGATACCCAGACAGTTCCAATAGTAGTAGGAGCAACTGGTCTTATAAAAGAGAATTTACAATCGTATTTAGATATATTACCAATTCATGTAACACCATACGAACTGCAGAAGGAGTCATTACTGAGCACATTGCGGGTGCTGCGAAGAGCACTTTTGGCCAACATCAAAGAGTGAAACAATACTAATTTCATGATCTTTAATCTTACTTTGACTTAGGAATGGGGGCCATTCCATCATGGTATTAGAAACCCAAAAGACTTGGAGAAATTAAAAAAGTGAGGTGTCACAACTGTATTATACATACCACATCTTATTTTTGATCCCATGCACAATGCACAAGCAGACTACAACATACACAGACAAGACAGGCCTTTAATAACATGCACTGCAGCTACATCTGGTTAATGTTTTCAGTACTATATACCTGTGAGATAAATGCTATGTCAGTGTATGTGGTGGACCAACACCTACAACACAGTGCACCCATCTTTACCATACTATTGCCCCCTCTATAGCATACTGCATAGACCTTCACAAAAATGAGGGCAAATATGTTACAACTTCTGCAAATACACTATTGTGATTACCGATTCAATGCACTGCAGTGAACCCTTCCAAAACTGAACATACAAGTATTGTAGTCTAGCTAAGCATAACAGCTGGTCTACTGCAAACTGGCTGCCCTTAACATTATTAGGGTATATGTGAGCCATACCAAAACAGTTTCACACTCACTGACTACAGCATGTTTGACTCTGGCCACACCAGATGTACCTATGGAAATGTGAGGGAGAGGTATTGTCAACAAACACAACTGTGGCATTGTTACAGGATAATATGTGCATATATCAACATGTGCAGTAGGAACTCTGATACTACCCACATTGCTGACATTCTGAGTATGTATGCACAAGTGTGCATTACAAACAATCCCCCCAAATGCAGATTAACTTGACATCTGTGTACTGGTATGCTGAGGCTGCCACAATGACTGCTACAGTATTACAATGATGAATACAGGAGGCTTACCTGGATGCTCCTCTGCTGTGGAAGCTGTGCCACCCACCTCCACAATGTATGGGGTGATGGATGCTTGGGAGCTGGTGGTTGATGCAAGATTTGTCAGGAACTCCTCTGTGGCTGAGAGTGGGTGTTCTTCTGCAGGCCCTCCACTGGTGGCAGCACAGTACCTGGCCACAGTAGTGTCCCTTTGCCATGCAGCATTTATCATATCTGTCACCTGGTGTTGGATATGCTCATAGCTTCTTTCCTGTAGCCCTACTTGGTTTACTGATGTGATGAGGTCAGCCCACAGTGCAGCATATTGCTCCCAATTCTGGTGACTCCTAGACAGCAGGATGCTGTGATGGAATCTGAGGCCATCCATGATCATGTCATTTTCCACAGCAGAAAAAGGTGAGTGCCTCCATCTGTACATGGTTTCTAAAAGACAAGAAGAGGGGAACACATCACAGGACTACATACATTACTCTTCACTATGTACACACCCTGCACATTCAAATTGGCCAGCACTATCCTCCACTAACTACCACATGATACCCCGCCATCTATCAACACAGTATGCATGTGGCTATCAGCAACATAGTGGCAATACATCTTGCATTTTCCTGTTCATCGTGCTTTTTCCTGCTACTTGCTACTTGTTCTTTAAAGTGTTTAACTGCTTCTTTTCTGTTGCACTTATTACTGCTTGTTTATAGCCTGTCTAAATTGTAAGTGTTATTGTAAGCCTCTTACTTTTGGTTTAAGCATTTGGGCTTTAGGCCTACCCCTTAGGTTTCCCTGGCCTTTCTCCCTCAGTTTATGACAAATATGGATAGACAATGCCCTATGGTTTCTCCTGCCAGTCTGTCTGATATGGGCATCCTGACACAGTCCAGCATTACATGTGTGATGCAATGACAGACAGCACTGCAAACATGCTGTAGGGTATCTTCTCTGTTGGTGTCCGACTTCTGTGAAATGTGTACATGTACCTGATATATGTGGACCCTCTGCCAGAAAAATGTGGATGTCTGACAAATAGTTGGACAATACGTATTGATTGTTCTCAGACTGTGGGGAATCTGGCTGCCACATGCCAGAAGCTTCACACTTTGCAAGCTCAATATGTACACTTACTGTCACTATTGTCTAACACACAATCCAGTAGCATTCATACTGGAGTCGACCTTGTAGGAGGGACTCAGAGGGCAAGAGCTGTGATGTATGTCACAGCAGGCAGAGTTGACAGGGAAGTCTGTAGGTGATGGACAGCTGACTATCAGCAATATGTCATTCCAAAATATGCAATACAGTCCTAGAGTTGTAATCCCTATTCCCCATAACTGTATCCTCCCATCTGTGTCTCATTACACGAGGACTTCTTTTATATATCTGGTAGAGTGCTGTACTCATTTTTGTGCAGAAATTGTCAAGCATATTACTTATAATATACCAGTCTGTCTTTGTAAAGAAAGTCACAGACCTATTTACCATAGGCATCCGCTTGCCTTTTGCAGGTAATGTTCATGAACAGGTGATTGCTTATGCACCAATCTGTAGTTCAGACTTGTTAATTGCATCCAGAATAGCTGGGTAGCACTTTCAATAGCCAATGGCATAGCACAGCAATTCTATATTTAAGGCCTTCATGTAGTCCTTGGACACTTTCCTAGTCTGTGAAATGGACATTATGGAGGTGTGGAGACTACAGCATCAGAGAGGGTAGGTAGAAATACTGTCCACTGTTGGGATTTATATGGTATATCCACAGTTTTGCATGCTATGTTTGGCCATTGTGAACAGGCTTTCTAATGTTGAGTCAGTAAGGGGGAAGACAGATGTCAGTGTCATACTTTATATGCACCAGAATATGAATGCTGCTGCAGTGGCTGCTGGTCTATCAGCTGTGTATGTTTGTAGGAGAAGACTGTGACACATGTCCCTGTAGCTTGACCTTTTTGCCCCCACCCCTTTATATATGGGTGTGTGGATCCCTTGTTCTAGGTGGTTGTGAGGTACAGTAGGTCAGTAGCAGATAGCTGAACATACTGCCACATATGTTGCTAGCTGCAGCTGCTGAATTTTGCCCAGAAGTCATACTGGGGAGTGTGAAAACATTGGAGGACAGTAAGCTGTATGTGTCAGTGAGGGAGCAGTGTTAGCTCTGTTGTGGTGAGGGTACCCATAACAGTCCAGGTGAGGCATGTGCTTAAGGTACATATGTTATGTGACAGTACCAATTGGAGAGTGTTAGGCAACATATAAGTAGCCTATACATATTTGTGCAGTGTGTCCCTACCTACAAGCCTTTGAAGTGCTAAGATGGGTAGCCGTGAATGAAGTAGCAGCAACCTGTTTCAGTTAAAATTGCAGGACCCAGACATTATTTGTTGTATTCACAAGCATGTAATTGAAGTGCAACACAGTGGATGTGAACCCAGGACTGGGGGTGGAAAAATGTACACGGTCACCATACTACAAACTTAACAGACTGAGCTACTTACTCAACACTGCAGCAGGTGTATTTGCAAGATATATGTGCATGCATACAGTCCGTTACACAGGATTGGCATTAGCATGTGTGTTCAGATAGGTATGATGTGTAACACTAAACCATCATGAATTTGTAACCTCAATCTGTACTGACGTGCCAATACTTCAACACACAGAATAGGTTTTGTGTTAACTGTGGACATTCTGCAACAGTCTGTGCAGTTCTCAGCTATAACTAATATCATAGGCCTCACATCCATCCATCATTATTTATTTGGATGTGTACTGGTTTGGTGTCTGCATCACAGTCCCAAGTACACTGTCAATTTTCCAATTATTTGTACAAGCAGTTTGTCATTGGCAATCAGGATATGTTTATGTAAACATCTTTGGCATTTCAGAGCTGGGTGGCCTAGTGGGTAATGCACTGAGCTGTAGTTGACAGGGTCTCAGGTTTGAGCCTTGGCAGGGGTAATTAATTTGCAGATGCACCTAACGATGTCAGAAACACTGAAGGTGATTAAGGCAGTTTTAAGTAGGTTTTCATGGGTTTGCGCAGGTTTGCATGACATGTTGCACCATGTCGCTTAGCTGTGCTTAAGCCCACGCTAATTCCAATAAAAAAAGAAAAAAAGGGGTGATGGGACAGGGTGAAATGGGGGCAAGCAGGGGGAAAACACTGTGAAAGGCAGGTGAGGATACACATGGGTGTAGGAAAGGGGTCAATATCATGTCATTGAAAACTCATTTCATTGAAACTTAATTCATTGACACATATACACTGAAAGCTCACTTCACTGAAAACCCATTTCACTGAAACTCATTTCATTGAAAGGTATATATGGCCTATTCCCTACTGTTGTGCAATCCTGGAGTTGTATATAAAGTAAGGGGGGTGTGGGGAGCACAGCCCCCCACATTTGGTGGGTGTGGGGGTGAAGCCCCCCACATATATTGGTTATATGTTGTCTTCTGGAAGAAATTTTTTATTACACTTGTAAGTCTCCATCTATATGCTTTAAAAAAATTACAATATGTGGGGGGCTACGCCCCCCACACCCTGCAATGTGGGGAACTGTACCCCCCCACACCCCACCTTACTTTATATACTAACTCCAGGATCACACAACAGTGGGGAAAAGGCCATATATATCTTTTAATGAAATGAGTTTCAGTGAAATGGGTTTTCAGTGAAATGAGATTTCAGTGAATTGGGTTTTCAGTGAAGTGAGCTTTCTGTGAATATGTGTCAATGAATTAAGCTTCAATGAAATGAGTTTTCAATGAAATGATATAGACCCATAGGAAAGGATAATAACTCTCCATTTCTTGTACAGCAATAGATGTGCATTTGTAGACAATATGGAATTTGGAGCCTCTGAGGGCAACATAAATGTGTTGTTTGATTTATGTAATGATTAAAGTGTGTCCAGTGGACACAGATGCAAAATGGAGAGATATGTATGGAGCACTATTTTTTTGTGGGACAGATGCCCTTTTTTAAAGGAGAGAGTGGGATGTTAGGGAAGGGATGTAGGTACATGTTGCGAGGTAAGTTGGGCAGGAGAGGTTACATTTGCAAACAGACAAGACAGACAAGACAGCATACAGGGACTGTGTGTGACACATGAGGGAGTAAACACCTTGGGTGGGGAGGGTGTTGTGGAATCAGAGAGCCGTGTGCCCCAGATGGCAGTAGTAAGACTGAGCTCCCCACACACGGACAGTCAACACTTCCCCTTTACTGCTCCAAAGGAGGCTGTGGTAGGGGCTGGATGCCGGGGACACCTTGTCCTCCAGGTTGGCAAGTCTGCCCATAATCTAGTGCAGACAATCTTTGTAGCCTCAGTGAATGATCCTGTGCACAATCCCTGGTAGGTGCTGCTGGGTGACAATTCACTTTCCACGTCTGCTCCTGGGGGTGACGGGCCCTGTCCTTTGAGACAGTTTCACACATAGGTGGTGCAGGACCAGCAGAGGGGGCAGCACCAGGTTGCGTCCCAGATGTGCTGGGACCAACTGCCATGGCCAGCTGAAGTAGGGTAGGTGGATTGCCAGGAACCGGCCTACCCAGTTGAGCTATGGAGTTGAGGTATTTCAAAGTGTATGGGTTAGTAATGAACAGAACATTTAGTTAGTAATAACAACATGCCAAAATGTTACAATTAGCCTAGTAACATGACATTGCATAGAATATGGAACACAACAATAAGTGAGATAACAGGCAGTATAGTAACAGCATGCCAGTAACAGTTCCGGCATAAGGCCAACAACACAGGTAATTCAAAAAGGTATGTTAGTATGCAACCATTCTAATACATAACAATAATAAAACACAAGGCCCAACATAATGTTTTGAGAGCAACATATGTTAAAATTAAACCATACCCGATGTATAACAATAATAAATTATGATGCAGATAAGGGGCGGGGGAAGAGAGAAATACCTTCTGTTACTACCAGTATAGGCTATATTGTTTGCTACAGTACTGTTATATACTCCATAGAGCTGTCCTTATTTTATGTATACAAGTGCCCTATAGCTTCTGTAGCATGTACATACCTCTCACGCTATCCACATGGGACAGTATGGGCCAAGCTGTAACACCTTCAGGTACACAACTACAGGGGACCAGTACATGTCAGGGGGACATATATTACTACCAAGGTGTACTGTGGACTGATGTAGTGTGACTGTGCTATTGAGATAAATCAAGTGGATGATAAATCTGTGTCCAAGTGATTTGGCAACAGTGATCACAGTCCGTGACAGAGTGATATTTGAGTGACATGTATTGTGTACAGTATAGAGAGTTTACCTGTCATGCTGTCCTTCACAAGCATGGGGTTAGACTATCATCAGACATTCACTGACACACCAGGCATACAGCTGTACCAGGATTACACAGTTTTATTTCATTCGGTTTTATGACTATTGCACTTGTTGACTTTATTTACTGACATCTTATCACCTTGCTGAGCAATGCTGTTACACTCTGGTACATCTGAACACAGAAATTATTAACCCATTCAAACAGCTACTACAGCCATTTATTTACCTGTCATTCTTGTGGGGAGAATATATGTTAACAATACATAACTGCTTCTATAAATATTTAGTAGTAGTTGTCCCTGGATTCGAACCACGGTCTGTGTGTGACAAAATGTACATCACACCTGGCATTTATCAAATTGAACTACTGAGCCACTGCTGAATATTGTTTGACTGATATGTGCCTAGAGCTCACCTGGTAACAGAATATGATGGTGAACTGTACATTACTACATCGAATGCAGGTGTAGACAATTAACCCCAAGTAGATGGGAATATGTGTGATGTGTACAGACCATATCAGAGTGCTGGTCTGGCTACCTGACCTATATACAGCTACAGATGGTATATTTTCAGTTTACAGCTATTACAGTTTTATACTTGCCTTCAGCCGCATACCTAAGGGAAAGAACGCATATAGCTGAAATGTAATGATTAACACAAGACAGTCCTGAGATACACAATTTAACATGGCCATTCATATTATTGGTTCAGATCTTAGTGCAGACCAAATATCATTATGCATTATATCTTGTAGTACAGCTCCACATCTATTTAGCAAAACACTTTTTATTAGCAAACATTCTGTCACTTAGTGGTATTATTCCTGTTTTTACTTCACAGCAGATGTAATACTCGATTTCATGACCAACAGCCCAAAATACACACATATTGCACAACACAGCTTTATTACAGGTGGCTTAATGCAGGGATTGTTATATGTCTAGAGTATGTTATGATGAACAGGTCAGATGATACAATACAGCTCTAATTCCACAATTCATGTAGTAGAAACTTTATTTCCTTAACATTATTAATGCAGCACAACTTTATTTCCTTAATGTCACTAATGCAGTAGAAACTTTATTAACTCAACATTATTAATGCAGTAGTTACTTTATTTCCTTAACACTATTAATGCAGTTGTAACTGTATTTCCTTAACATTATCATGTTTCATGTTTTTATCATTATTGCACTGTATCTGGCATTACTCAGTTATATCAGTCCAGGTCTATGACCACATTCATTGCAGTACAATCGAAACTGAATACACCTACCGGCAGTTACTAATTTACTCTTTCTTGTTTATTTGACTATAGATTGCAAGATACATCTGTACTCACCACACCCACAGCACAACCTGGCCATGCACCCTGCATGGGCCTCCAGGTTGCGACCTCTCTCCTCTGCAGCTGTGGGGAGAAAAACACACCATTAAGCATATCTGCCTATCATACTTTCAGAGTAGAATTTGATAAAACAATGACAACAATACTTATATACTTGTGGGACATTCCCCTCTCTAGCATCATGGACCCAGGTGGCCAAGAGTTCCCCCCATGATGCTTCAGGTCATCATAATGATGACGCACCTGCTCACCTGTGCCAGCGATACTAGTTGCACTGGTGAGATCATGTGCCAGCTGGTTCCAGGCCTCCAGTTTGTATTCCAACCCCAGGTACTGGCCCTGCAGCAGCCAGACATCATGGTATTTTAGAAGGAGTCCAACCATGACCGTGGACACCAGAATGCCCCACCATTGTGCCCAAAAGCGCGCACCCTCTCCAACTCCTGTCATAGTCTTTGCCAACATCAAACTCCACCAGATTATGGCTGTATTCCTACCTGTTGCACTTAAATAAGTCTGTTGTCCTGCCCTTAACCACTATTGGACCATTTTTAAAAATGTGGCACTTTGCTTAGCACCACACAAACCAGCTGAGCTCAGATGAGCAGTGCTTATACTGGCAATGATTAGCAAATCTTAGCAGTGTACAAACCAGATAAGTATAGCTAAAACAGTCCTTGTTTAAGCAGTGCTTGGCAAGGCTTAGCTGTGCTTAGCAGATCTTAGCTAAGCACAGCAAAGCAGGATTTCCTAATGCACTTTAAAACTGTGTGATTGAAAACTACAATGTTTAATAACATGTCTGTGCATACATACATTATTCCATCAAGGGTTTACACATACTAGTCATAATTTTGTTTATTTGCAACATAAATGCTTCATACCTGTGTATTCATACAAAATTCAATCAAGGTTTAATACTACTTCTCATACATGTGTATTTGCACACTACATTTAATAACCAGTCTGTTTAATCAAAAAAATTAAATCGACATTTAACAGATGTCTCATATTGTGTATTTACAAAATAATCAGTGTGTGTATTTGAACCCTGCACGTATTGCACATAAGGCTGTCACTTTAACCATTCAGCTCCATGGTCATGTGAAATGCCGTTATACTTTTATATATATATATCTCCACTACATTTAACCACTGTTAAGAGAGACAGACAGTAGGCTCTCCAATAATTGGTCAACTTGGGGTAGATGTTGCAGTTTTTAAATGTAAGATGGAGGAGTTAATATGCTAAGAGTTGCAGTCTGCAGTAAGCCATTAGATATGAAGGGGGGTAACTTAAGCTTTAGCTATCTAAGTGAAGAGCACTAATTTTAAAAGACAAGACAGATTGCAAGGTGGTGGGCACATTGTAGTCTGGCACTAAGGAATGCAATGGGATCTCTCATAAATTTAAATAGCTAAAGGGGTGATTTCACAAAATTATAATTTTGTGCTTGCAATAGCCAATGAAGGAGAGGGAAGGAGATATGTAGTCAAATTAACATAAGGGACAGACAACTAGAACAACAATTGAGTTTAGAAACAAAACAGTAATATGCACTTAACATCAAAGAGCAAGTAAAACACAGTGTAAAGAAAGTAAACCACAATATACAAAAATAGAATAAGGCAATGAAACAATAAAGAATACAAGAAAGCAAAAACAAAGTAATCTTTCTCTCACAGCAATCTGTGTCAAAGTCTGAGTAACAGACAGCAAATGTGCATTTTCAATGGAAGACTTTAGGGAGATAATTGCTCTGTTCTGCTGGCACTGGTAAAGCTGCAGCTCAAATACTGAAAGTAGTTGTGGAGGCTCAAAGGAAAAAGAGATATTATTATAATGGAAAGGGTGTTGCAGAAAAACATGACAAGGGTGATTGTGAAGATGGATAGAATGGATGAGCTGGCATTCCATTGCAAATAAAGAAAGATTGAGGATGTGATCTGGGTGCACTAAGTCATAGAATACTGTCTAGCTTATAGCTGGAAAGCCATCAAGAAGTTTAGTCACACTATCCTTTGTAGTGATAACAGTAGACTAGTTCCCTCTGCATATAAGATCATTTGTAGTAATATCACACATTCATTTATGGCTACTTACTCAATTGTCAAAATTCAGTTTGAAGGTAGATATTTTGCTTGATGTGTAGGATCATACCTCTCAACCTCTTAGATCAAGAAATCAAGACAAAGCCATAAATAATTGCTGCACAAAGAATAAAAAATATGGACAAGTTTTAAATATTGCTCATACAAACAAGCTACCTTTAACATAAATTTTCTGAAATATATAAAGTATGAAGCTCAAATGTCTGTTATTATTTTCTGTCTTCAGTCTTTACTGACTTGCCAATTATTTGCCGGAAAACCACAGTTTTATGAAAAATAGACAAAGAATATTAGGCAAAAATCTGGACGTTATGTGAAAATGTGTACAGCTGAGAAGTTTGTATTTCAAAGCTGGAGAAAGAGCTGGAGAAGAAAACCTGCCACACTGTCATATGTTGTTGCTCATACAATGGCAGTTTAGTTTATTGGATAAGGTGTTTGTAAGACTGTTCTCTGAAGATGAAAAAGACAAAAAGCATGGTGTCTTTCACAGAGCAAAAAACAAATCAAAGTTTGCCTCCCAAGAGCCAGTATGAAATGGAGTAGAGAGACAGAGGAATTTTAAGATGTCAACATACTTGGCTTAAGATGGAAATTTGTTTAAGTTAAGAATCTTTGGGGCCTTTCAAGTTGCACATGGTTTTTAATGAGGTAAATTCCACATTCCAAAGGTAAGATTCTATTCGGTGGAGGGTCTATTCAGTGATGCGACTATTCGTACAGAGAGATACAAACATCCGTTGACACAGTTAAAAATGTCCTACCAGAAAAGGTGTTCTAGGCTGAAGGACCTACTAACCACAACAGAGACTTGGTGGTTAAAAGGGAGCTCAGTGATTATGTAGAAACCAATATCCCTAGCAACACAGTCTGCGATGAGGGTTGTACCATCTTTGTGAAGAGAATTGGGGGCGGGACTTGATATATATGTGAGTTCCACTATGCAGGTTTACTTGTGAATTAATCACAATTATTGTGGGAAATCATAAGAGTCTTTTCAACACATTTATTCATGATAAAGTAAATCTCTGAAGTATATGCAGAAAAATGGGTTACATTAAGTATTGTTTTGATTAGCAGGATGTGCTATTTGTGGATGCCCAAGATACCAGTAATTAACAATGATTTAGCTTTAGAATAGTCTCAAAATAAAGTATATTTTATGGATGGGGTGGTTTACATTAAGGGTGAGGGTTATATCTATGTTATCTGGTATAACCGGGCAGTTGGTTTCAGGTGATAAGCTACAGGAAATTGAGCAATTGGCAGGACAAGATCAAGACATTACAGCCCTGTTGAAGGAAGCATAATCTGCACTAGCTAAGTGATGAGAGGCACAGGCCTTCTCTAGCAAAACAGTTGGGTTCACTGACCATCATTCATATACAGACAGACAAACATTGGATCCCTATAGAATGTCACCAGTTAAAAAGTCAGTTATTGTATCCAGATATTTTCCTTTGATCACAGGCATCATTCTTGGTGAGAAAAAAATGTTGATTGAAAACTAGTATTCAATTTTGTATTGAAATGTCAAGTCTTGCAATGTCATGTCCTTAAATGCTGAAAATAATAGACTGAAAATACAAGAGAGGATTGTATATTAAACATCTTTCTCCTTCAAACATATATATTTTTTTGCAGAGCAGTAAGCACTGCCTCAAACCTCCCCCATGGAAGTGGGGGTCAATCAACCCCTTCACATCCCCTGGACTTATATATATATATATATATATATATATATATATATATATATATATATATATACCAACTCCTAGATCATCATGCCTCAGACAAATTCAAATGAGAAATATTGATCTTGTACTGTTACCCTAGTGGTTTAACTTTCCCAGAGAAACTGATGACAAGTTTAGGTTGTTATATTGCTGCATCTGCCGTAGGGTAGATTACCTAAGGTCATTCACTACCACATGAGTGACAACAAGGTAATACTCACACCTAGGACAGTGATGGGTCCTGAGGGCTTTTTTATATTCTGACCCTAGATAGACAACAATGTACCATACTATTCTCATTACACAATCTGGGAGTACAGCATCATTTAAAAATTATGTCACCGTTTAAAGTAGTCCTGTGTCATCTGGGAGTATCGGACATGCATTTTTAAATTCTGCTGCACTCACATTTATGTAGACTATAACAGTACATAGCTTTTTGTATTGTATAAATTTCCAATACACACAATGGCTGCATATGTTAATTTAAAATTGTACTACTTTTTAGGAGTACAATTACTGCAGTTGTATTTGTTGTACATAAACTTTCTTTGGAAATGTCATTCAAGAACTGTACTGTTTTGAAGAGTTAACTGTTAACTGCTGTGTTCTATATCATTATGGTGTTGTTTGTGCCTAAAAAGGGTCCTCACACCAGTGCACCTACCCAGTTAACATATATGAACTAAATAAATAGATAAATACTGGCGAGTTCCCACAGTGATATGTAGTAGGTGTGGTTGTAGACACTAGTGTGGATCCATAGACATAGGCCGACAATCAGTCAAGTAGAACATTCACAACTTAGTCACTGCATTTCCCATGACACACTTGTTTACCTTTAAGGGATAGATGTGCAAGACCAGGAGTGAATTTATGGATCACCATGTATTCAATGAGATTATTTTTTTAACTTATTTAATAAGCTACTTTACTTGAAATGGAAAGTGAGCATATTCCATTTAGAGGGGATTTCCTGGGGGAGATAGTGATCATGTCAACAGATTCAGTTTATATTAGGATGTATATTTAGATACCTAGTGTAGGTTTATGAGGTTCTGGCAACTTTTCAAGCATGTAAGAAATCATGCAGAATAGAGTTGCATGCTGCTGTATGCTAGATATAGATTATCACACAAAAGTCTGTGAAAGAAACAGTATAATAGTCAGGACTTGTAATCACTCTGTTTAGCATAGGGAGTTCATATCCAATATTTTATTTGCAGATGTTAATGAGATAGTAGACACTGTTGTGGGTTCATAAGCTAGTGTGGGTTTAGATATTACTGTGGACACTAGTATGGTCAGAAAGTAATACAGTCCTAGAGTAGCATGATCTATAAATAAGAAAAAAATACAACAAAAAAAATCTATGTGTGATAATCTCTGAGAACACCAACATGAATAGTAAACTTTTCTCTTAAAACAAAAGAAGCTTTCCTTGTTTTTGGCAGTTGTTCAAGGTATTCCAGGTATATGAGGTTTAATAATTACCTGGTCACAGCTGTGTGTGGCTGATATGAGGACAAGTCATCAAACTTGGTCAACTATGAATCTTAAGAGAGATTTTTACACTGAGGCTAGCGTTTTTGAGACTAAAGGTTTAATATAAGAGACAATCAATATTATGAATGGGTTGTATACTCTCCATGATAAAATAGCCATAGCACTAGGATGTGACTGATGTCTGAGAATCTTCTCTGAGATGCTTAGAACTAGCTAAATGCTTACTACCTTCCACAAGAAGAGTTACTTGCTTTATGGACATCTTTTCTGTTTATGTTTGTTTTTCCTTACATCATCTTCTGTCACTGGGTTATGCACATGTCTGTTGGACTCTGTTGTGATTCTTAGAAATCAGATCTGTTATGGTTGGGCTATGCACTTCAAGATTTGTTGATTATTTCTCACAATACTTTTGCACAAATCATTTGCCTTTATTTAAACAGAAAATGTTTCAGTTTAGAAGTGATTGCCTGATTTGAGCAGTAATATGAGGCACACATTCTGTAAGGCTGCAACCAAATCTATATTTACTTGTCTAAGCACTTTATCTAACTCTCACAAAATAAGCTCTTTTTCAATTTCCTTAGTTACTTGATCTGAAAATTATTTTACTTTCCATCCTTTGTTACATTTTTTTCTTTAAACACTTCTTCCACAAAACTAACTATAATTTTTTTCTTTCTACCTCTCCTTTCTTATTTTTCATTTCTCTCATTGCACTATTTCTTTCATGATTTTGACTCAGTGTGCTGTCGCTTCTTCCTTTTTTCTTATAATAAGCTTCTTTATATAATAAATCCTTAATCTTTTCATAATTTCTTTTTCTTTATCATAATACATTTTCTCATTTTTTTTATTTTTTGAAAACATTTTCATATCTCTTTGCATATCTTTCTTTTGCTATCTTTCTTGTTTTTCTCTGTCATTGAACAAACTTTTTTATATTTTCTTTTAAATGCAATCCACCATTCTCACCAAGTAACATAAAATGCCCATAATATGATCTCTCCATAATTGTACAATCTTTTTTTCTTTTCCTTTTTCATTGCATTCTTTTTTTGGTGATATATATATATGTATATATATATATATATATATATATATATATATATATATATATATATATATATATATATGGCACAAGTGACACTGTCATGAATGATATACATGCCATTAATGTTGTTAAACACCTATGTGTGTAGTGTGTGCATAAGCAGAGCAGGTAGCATACATGCATCTGGTGTAGCAATGTGATTGGTGTTCTGCACCATCGGACAATAATGTATATTCCACAGAAAGAATACTGAGGTATGGCCAATAAGCTGTGTGACAGCTCACTGTGACAAAGGTCTTAAACTTCTGTTACAAATCAGTGGAAGATGTGTTGGGAAGTACATGATGAAGGGTGCATTGTACACAGTTACTGGTGTGCTGAAGACTGGGATCCATGAAGGTATTATGGCCTCTGATATGGATGTACCTCATATACCCAATACTTGTGTTACACTCAAGGAAGTAGTCAGCACTGTGACTACATGCTGGTGGATGTACCACTGACCATCTACCCCAGCACATGGGTCACATACCTATTGGTCTGATTATAGGGTGTGATATCCACATTATACTTGGGTAGTGTGTTTTTTTCCTGAATTAACAAATCCCCCCAAGTGTCTTGTCAATGCAGGTGAGGCACCAGTGTTTATGTGTTGCTACTGTCTGTATTATACTAATATCATGGTTGGAGTCTATGGCTGCCAACATTCTGTAGTCCTTCAGGCAGCCATGTGGATGCAGCATGTGCATGTCATCTGTGATGTCCATCACTTAACTAATGGAGAGGAAAGGACTTAGTAGACACCCCTGATGTATGGATCTAATTACTGGACTTGAGATATAGGTGACATCACACATTTCAACATAGTGAGATGCCACGTATGTGATAAATTGGTCTAAACATTTGGTGATATAGCTGTTTATGGCCACATATGACAGTGTTGAGTGAATACCTCAGTGTGGGTTTGTGTCAAATGGCTTGAGATGGTCAAGTTCCACAAGATGAAACTGTTGTAATCACTCATGCCATTGATGACCTCTTTGAGGATATCTATTAGATGTAACAGACCTGATGTACCATTAACAACTCACACAGATCTGTTGCACATAGCCAGAATATGACTAATGTGCATGTAGAAGAGGTCCATGATCACATGTTGGACCACCTCACAGTTGAAGAGAGTCAGGATGTCTGTATACATGGATGCATCAGGTGTTGTCCCCTCTATTCAGATGGATGCATGTTGCTGTACACCCTTGTATGGGAATATAGCCCATGCGGAGGGTGTGTTGAAGTGTGTTTTCAACTGTATCAGGAATGTATATGTGCTGAGTCATGCCATAGATAGTCTGTGATGTTGTCACAGGTCATTGCTTCCATGTTATAGACCTGGATTAACGTAAGACAGTGCATACCGCCTATAGTGATCTGCCCTAGGGTTTGACACAATCCCCCATGTAGGTATCATTGAGAAACCCTCTGAGCTGGAGATTAACTCTTACATTGGTATATGAATAAAAAATTGGCTCACTGACAGAACATATACACGAAAGTTGGTGAATAAACCTGTACCACTAGAACTGTCACCACTGGCAAACGCTGGGGGTTCAGTGCTTGGCCATTCACACTTTGGAATCTATTTCTTGACACCTCAAGACAAAGTATCTGGCCTTTGGCTTGCCAGGTTTGCTGATACTTGCATATTAGGTGCAATCATTGAGACCACCAATGATGATAACATAGTACAGGTGGAGTTAACACAGACAAATGAATGGGGACAAATGCATGCGATCTAGAACTAAATGTATAAATGTGCTTTTTTTATGTTGTCCATCTGAAAAGTGGAATTCCATGTTAATCACAGCACTGACAACAGTCTTGCTATGCTGAAACTCAGTGATGCCAGCACTGGGAACACATGTAGATAGCAGTCTGAACTTTGACCACCAAGTGTCCACACTGGTATTGAAAGCCTATGTTGTGCACATCATAAGTCAAGCCATCATATTCATATCTTAGGATTGTATGACAGCATTGTAGTCAAACCTCATCAGAACAGTAATTGAGTATAATGCTTTCTTTTGCATGTACCTTACCAGACACATGTAGCAGCTAGCGAGACCACAGCGCTTTCTCAGCAAGATAACACGGGGTCTACAAATCATGCCATGATGTATGTGGATAGAGTTGAATCCACGTCACTGTAATTTGTGTGGATGAGGTGACATCTGCCTGGTCTCCAGGCCAGTTTCTGACCCTGCACTGGTGGGAGTACTGCATATCCAAAAATGCGATATAGCTGATGACATCAGTAGTGTTTGTTGAAGAGAATATGGTAATAACAGTGTCCCACATGGTGGTGTAAAAGGCTCTCAATAATATCAAGTAACAGCTCACACACACTCAGTTGACTGCAGTGAGAATAGAACCTCTACATATCTAGGTACACAGACTACAGAACCCATTACTTTACAAAAGCACCACAAGTCTGATTTGAAGCGGCCCAGACAACACTTCATAGCTGATGACATTAGCAGTGTCTGTTGAGGAGAATATAACAGTGTCCCTCATGGTGGTATAAAATCCTCTCTGTAATGTCAAGCAACAGTTCACATACACACTCAGCTGACTGCAGAGAAAATAGAACCCCTACCTATCTAAGTAAATAGACTACAGAACCCAGTAATTTATGCATGCACCACCGCACAATTTTAACTTTTACAACAGTGCAGGTGAACTTATAGTAGATGACATCAGTAGGCCACATGGGAGACATGTTGGGTGAGCTGCATAAAATGGATGGGTAGGCATCTGCAAGTATCAAAATACTGTCACTCTATGCCATTGGCACAGAAAATGTGGGAGACACATTTCTGCTCTTCTGTCTAGATACATGCACACAGTTGACTGCAGTGAGAACAGAATCTCTACCTATTTAAGTACCCAGGCTACATAGAACAGTACTATAAGCAAGCCCCATGGCACAACTCTAACTTTTACAAGAGTGCAGGTGAAGTTATAGTATGCAATCAGCAGGCCATGTGGGAGATATGACGTTGAGAGGCCTACATAGGTTCATGGCTTCATAGTTTCATAAGAGGCTACTAGTCTAATGGCCCAAGGGTGATTAGCAGCCTGGATGTGCAAAAACACATGCACCCTTATTGAGCATAGTTAAATGTTTATAGTTATCAGAGCAATTTTGTGAGCAGGAACAACTGATGCTGTCCATGAGGGACAAAGGTGCCACCCCAGAGGTGACTTCACAATCACCCAACCAGTATTCAATGTTGCTCTTGTACAAGGTCATTGAGGAACACTGCTTCTCATGCATTGGGAGCTCTTCACAGAGAAGTGTAAATCATTGGGGGATATATTTGTCTCCACAGCATGTTTTGTTTATGTCCCAGACTATCCTGAGAACCCTGGGGCAAGTTATTCTTGTTATTTTTGATTTGCAAATGTCCAGCATTTCCAATAGGTCAGGGTCTGAGACTGCTTTGTAGGTTAAGCATAGATCACCTCTCAGCAGCCTGCATGATACTGAGAACAGGTCTCTCAGTCTTTACATGTATGTCACGTTTGGAGGCCCTTGATTCTTCCAGGCACAAACCTATGTCTTCTCCAATTGCTGCAGGTGTCTACAGAGCTACAGAGAGAAGGGAGCATTGTAACCCATTAGTGGTCTGATAAGGGTAGAGTATAGCAAAGGCATGACCATCATGGCCTTGGATGTGATGTCCATATGTATGACATGCACAATGCAGAATGTATGTTTCACCTCTATGGACGCATACTGACAAAAGTCTAGATTGCTATCAACATGTGTTCCCAAGTCTAACAGCACTGTGTTTGGCTTATAGAGGTGCTATGTACATCATAATTAGCAGGAGTACTTCATTGGCAAAGGGGTAATGAGGCATTGTATGCCTTAAGTTTCAGTGCGTGAGTTTGCCACTAATCATTTGTGGGTGTTAGCCCCTTCTGTAATATATTGCCATCAATGGGGGGACTCTATATGAGTGTGTCCAGTTACCACTCATCTGCAGTCTTGGTAAACCACAGGCTATCTACCATTGCCTGAGTGTTCCAGGATCATGCATCTTGTGGCACAAGGTGTTTACCTGGTCTCTCTGAGACGGGAGGCACTCCATGGAGCTTAAAGTGTAAAACCCCTTTCAGGCACAGAATAAACTGAAAGTTTTTGTAGCAGTTGAGGAACTTGCTCTGTTATTAATCTCCATCTATCTGCTGATGTATAAGTGTTTCTATAGGAGTGACTGTATTATGAATTTTGTAACAGTGTAATCAATGACTTGTGTTAAGGTAAACATTTATTGTCACTAAGTTCTACATATTTCTGTCAGGTTTTGCAATATTTGTTAATATTTGATTCCTTGAATGAAGTCGCATTAAGGTTGCCTTGGTTAAACTGCCATCGCATCATGCTGGTATTGCATTGGGTCTTCACCAGAAACCCTCCCTGCTTTTTGTCAAGAACAGTTAATGCCTCAGTTGCTGCTTTTATTTACCCTTAAGATGCTTAACTACTAAGTTTTATTTGAGGAACCTACAGTTGGAATATTTTATTGATTGCAAATGTACTGCTGATTGATATAATGCTTCTTGGCTGCATTAACCACTGCTGTAAATAAGATAACATTAAGTGTGTATATTAAGACATGTGCATGCCTCATACTTTGGCACTCACTGAAATATCTGAACACTTTGGTCTTACTATTTCCTATTAGCAGTTTCCAACGAGCATGGACACCACATCAATCTGTTAACTGTGCTGTCCAAAAATAATTACCTTAGTCTTGTCTGAATCTAATGCTGAAAAAGTGGATTTGCTATGCTTTGAATAAATGAGTCAGCCATTTACAGATGCTTTTTTTAAAGGAAACATAAAAGCTGCAGTAGTTCTGACACTATTTTCCTTATAAGCATATGGAACTGTACTGTAGCAAGGAAGCTACTTATGATTCTATTACCGTTTCCTTTGGCTATAACTAAAGTGCAGGTGTTTGACTGTTTACTGAGTTATCCACTAGATGGGGGAATTTATTTACATTGTGTGCCTAAAGTATTAACAGTAATATTATTCACTTATTTTAAACCCTATCTACCCTTTTCTGACCCAAATACCATTAAGATAACCTAATAGAAATTGGCAGAAGTGTCTCCATAGTAAAATAACCCAACAAAATTAGCATAAGTGTTTCTACATGCCATTTCCCACATCAGCTTAAGTTGTTCCTTTAGTGTAACATTTTAACTTAAGTCTAACTGAAAATAGTAATCCCCTAGCTTAATATCTAAGTGTGACATATTTCTGATACAAATTGGTGTTGTCTCTGAGCTCCAAACAGCCATACTACCACAGATATCTTAGGCTCTGTTCATATAGCTATTGGCACCTCTTTTGCATAGGTTCATAGGTGTGTACTAGGCTAATGGCCCTGGAGCCTTTACAAGTCTAGCTCATAGGATTACTCTGGCATTATACCACTCGACCTTAGTTCCCACTGCATCTGTCAAGTAGAGCCACTGGAGTGATCCCTGGGGTGAATTTTCTATTTCCCATCCACTCATCAAGATTTCTCTTGAATATGGCCAGTGAGGTGCTCTGCTTGACATGTATGAAAAGTCTATTCCATAGCATGGGCAGTCTCTGGGTTATGAACCTGTCCCTCCAGTATGCTCTGTTAATTGTGGTAATGAGGTTTAGGTCTTTGGAGCGTGTGGTGCAAAGGGATAGGGATTTCTTTAGCTGTAGCATTTCTAATAGAGCTGGTTAAGAAATGGCTTTGTAAGTCAAGCAGAGATCGACTCTAAGTAGGCGATATGAGACAGAGAATAGCTGGAATTTTTTGAGTCTGTCCATATAGGACAACTGTTTAAGGCCTAGGATCCTCTTTGTGAGGTACCTTTGTGGCCTCTCCAGTTGTTGCAGGTGTCTAGTGAGGTACATGCCAAATGGGGCATTGTACTCAATGACTGGCCTAATGAGGGAAAAGTAGAGGCAGACAATGACCTCTTTCTTCCTGGATGCAAAACCCTTAGTAATGAGATGTGCCACATAGAAGGACTTTCTGCCCACAGTGGCAATGTGGTGGTCAGAAGAGAGGTTGATGTTAACCTGTGTTCCCAGATCTCTTATAACGCCATCTGTGTTCAGTTGAATACCATTGATGAGACAATTCAAGGGAACTGGGTTTTTCCCAAGGGGGATGACGACACATTTTTTGGCATTGAGCTTAAGGACATGGCTCTAACACCAGTCGTTGGTCTCAGTGAGGCCTTTCTGTAGGATGTCAGTATCACTTGGGGAGTTAATAATAGCTCCCAACTTGCAATTGTTGGTGAACTTTGTCAGCCAGAGTCCCTTTGTGTTGGGCTGGACTTCAGAGAAGTAGATACCAAACAGGAGAGGACCCAGGACCAAACCCTTCGGGACTCCACTCGTGACTGGTCTGCAGTCTGACTTGGAGAAAGCTACTTTCACACTGTGGGTTCTATCTGTGAGCCAGTTTGCAACCCACCTAGTAATATAGGGGTTGATGCCTAGCCTAGTGAGTTTTTCTATGATTCCTGAGTGGGGAATGGTATCAAAGGCCTTGGCCAAATCAAGGTAGGCTGTATGAACCACCTTGCCTTCATCCACAGCTCTGGTGACTGACTTAAAGAAGTCGACCAAGTTGAGCAGGCATGATCTGCCCTTCACAAAACCAAACTGTGTAGGATCCAGAGTTTGGAGATTCTCTATATCTTTGTTTATTAGTTCCATTGTGATGCGTTCCATAGTTTTGCATATCAAACTCATCAGGCTAATGGGGCGATAGCTCACAGGGTCTGTAGCCACTCCTCCTTTGTGGAGAGGGATGACTGTAGCAGTGTGCCATTCGGTATGGACAAAGCCTGAGGTGTGGCTGTGATTGAACAGAGCACACAGGTGAGGTACCAGTTCATTCTATAGTTCATGTAGAACACAGCCAGGATATTGTCAGGCCCCATAGAAGCTGTATTCTTGGCCTTGGACAGTGCTGTTTTAACTGTTGCAGCAGTGATACTGGGTGCCTGGTAATCTACTGGTATAGTGATTGGTCCTTCGGGGGTGGGGAGAGGGGTAAAGTTGGCACTGAATCTGTTGGCCAGTATATTGGCAATATCTGTTGGCTCAGTATAGGAGGTACCATTGTGTAGTAACTCAGAGCAAATCTGGGTATTGCAGTGGTGATTCTTTACATAACTATAGAAGGCTGTGTGATGGTCTTTACTATCTGCTGCAATTCTGTTTTCATAGATAGCTTTAGAGGATTTGATGAGGGATCTCAACTTTTTGCTGAGGCTGATAAGGGTGTTTTCCAGCCTTCGGACTTAACATTATTCCACATCATTTTCCTCCTTCTGTTGTAGATTTTGTTTATGGCAGGGTATCACCATATTGGCTTCCCTTTTTTTGGAGGAGAGTGTCTTGGTTCTATTGGGTATGGTGAGATCCATGCATTTGTGTACATGTTCGTACAGTGCATTGGTGTATGATTCAGCAGTCATGCAACTATTCTCCATTTGCATGAGTGCTGTGAAGTTAGCCACCTTTGTTTGTAGGAGCTCAAAGTTAGCTTTGGAGAGGTTTTTCATGGCAGTTACCTTTGTGGGGTGGGTGGGATGTGGATTTCCAAGGTGATTAGTTTGTATTTGGATCTAACCAGGAAAGAGTTGACTGTTGGTGCAGAGCAATAGTTGCCCATGTTAGTAATGACCAGGTCAAGGATGTTGCTACCTCTAGTGGGGGTAAGAATGAGCTGGTCGAGGGCACTGGAATTAATGAATTCCAGGAAATGTTGGGCAAGGGTATTGGTACATGAGTAGTTTTCCCAGTTAATGGAGGGTCACTGAAGTCACCCAGTATGAGAGTGTTAGATTGGACCCTAATATTCTCCAGGGTGCTTTGGAACATGGAGTGTGAGTCTTGGGATATGGCTGGGGTCCTATAGTAGGCTACAACCGGAATTGCTGTCTTACTCAATGTTAGTTGCACCTGAAGTATCTCAGATGTATTATTCTGAGTTACCAGTCTGGAGGTGTGCGCATTCTTTATGAATATGGAAACACCACTTACTTTGGAGGTTCTGTCCACGTTCTGGGGCCAAAAGATGTGGAATGAGTTATAGCATGGTATTGCAGGTGTGCTTTCTCCTGTCTTGAACCAAATCTCTGTTGCAGCACAAATGTTGATGTTCTCCATTTTAAGGAGTGCTTTGAGCGAGTGCATTTTGAGATTTAGACTACTAGCGTTGAGCAGCATGACCTTCAGAACACCACCTGAAAAAGGCACTAGAGGGGTGGCAAGAGCCTTGGCCAGTATCCAGAAGTCCAGGGGTGACAGATGCAGGCCATCGCTGGCAAAGCATCGGGGTCTGTCAATCATGTCATCCCAGGCAGACAGATACTGGATCTCCTTAGAATGACACCAGAAACTTAGCCAATTGTTGAAATCAATCATTTTCTGCTTGTACTGCATGGATACTATTTAAGGAATAGCTACCTCTAGTCTTTTTAAGAACTTTCTATTTAAAGTTGCTGGGCTGTAACTTTAATTGAGTGCATCCAGTCTTGACTTCCTATTACTCTCAGATAAGATACTCACCCTATCTTACCATTTAGGTGTACTGCTAATTACTATTAAAAGAACTTTATTCTTATCATATAATCTTTTGCTATCTTATTAGGAAGTACTCTTATAACTGACTTCACCTTACTCCATGGTTGTGCCAGAGAGTCCCAAGAATAAGATGACCCCAGGGAAAATATCTTCCACCCGGTGGAAGCCTGAACCTACTATCCAGGTGCCTTGAACACAAACAGTGAATGTATGTGTAACTGAATTGGTCTTTTAATTTTTTCTCTCCCTCCATCTCAGTCTGCATAGCTCCCTCATACATCACCTCTTACATCCCCAAGTACTCTCTACAGAAACTTACTATGGTCCCCAAGCCAATTCAGTCCTCTTATTCTTGCTTATGATCCTGTTTTATTAGCTAATTATCTCTTCTTTTCCTCTCCTCTCTTTAATAACTTACTCACTTTAATGTATGTATAACTGAACTGGTCTTTTAATTTTTTTTCTCTCCCTCCATCTCAGTCTACATGGCTCCCTCATATATCACCTCTCACATCCCCAAGTGCACTCTATAGAAACGTACTATAGTCCCCAAGCCAATTCAATCCTATTATTTGTGCCTACTATCCTATTTTATTAGCTACTCATCTCTTCTTTTCCTCTCCTCTCTTTAATAACTTACTCACTTAGTAGCTCTCTCTCAACTCATTTCTACTATTCTCTGTCCTCACTAACTCTTTCCTGTCTTCCTAAAGCAACTGTTACTTCTGCAAATAACTCTAACAACTCCTGCCATCCTTTCTTCTCTTCTTCTCTTCCATTTCCATCTCAATTATAACTTATCTTACTGATTGTTTTTCTGTTTCAAGAGCTACACAAGGTGCAGGGCCAGCCCTCTCCATTCATCCTTCGCTTCCCTCGGGCTCACTACAGCTCCCTATCCTACCCCATTCCCACCCACACCTATTTCAATTAGATTTATTAAACCTATAGACCACACCCACATAATAGCCAGTCACAACCCAACCCTCAATCAATTACCTCAAGTAGCTACAAACACTAAAATTCACCCCTGCTCTGCAGCATCACACCTTAAACCAAATCATCTTCGCCCCTCCTACACAATAATTCTCCTACTCACTATATACACATATCAAACTCCACACCATAAAAATCAGCAACACTTAGAAAATGCTTCACATGAAAAATACATATTTACACATAACACTACTACAAATTATCACTAGTTCAATGCTATTACCCTTATTCTCCCTCACCTCATACCACACTCTACTGCAAGGCAACGTTTCTCCTCCCTGGCAAACCTCACCACTTGGCCACCAATACAAACCATTAAACTATCATATAGCTTCAACCATTTTCTCTACCACCCACATGGACTTCCACTTAAACTCCTTCCTCTCAGAACCATATCCCACACCTCTCCTAAACAGGATAAATGAGTAAAGCCTGTCAAACTTTGTTTACACATGCTGAAACAGTTGAACTGCTCCAATGACATACACCCCAATCCCGGTCCCATTCTCCCACCTGACACCTGACATAGTCAACAACTGTGACCCAGTTAACATTAGACCATTACACAAGAAAAAATTCAACCCTTCTCTTCCTTAACATGAATGTAAGAAGTATTGAAATAAATGCTCTATTCTCCCTTTACACTCCAGATATTGTAATATTAACATAATCATGGATAAAACCCAACAATAATAATAATGAAATAGCAGCTCCTGTTTACAATATTTTATGTAAAGATATAAAAAAGGAGTGGAGGGGTATCAGTCTTATTTAAAAATCACCTAATACTTGACCACTTAGACTTGAACATTCTTGACTTTGACAACGCAGAGCTTATCTTTGCCAAGCTAAAAATTAGCCCCCAAAAACACATTAATAACATAGGCAGTTATATCCCACCAGGAAATAATATTCCAACTCAGAAAATTTACTACATTGGATCTCTATTTCTCATCCTCAAGAAGCAATTTTGTTAGGTGAGTTTAATATTGACTGGCATAACTGCTCCACACAAAATCTATCATCCTATATTACCCTCCATGGGTTTACCCAACTCATCTCATCCCCTACAAGGGCTAATAAGTCTTCCAAATGACAGTCCATCCTGGACTGGATTCTGGAAAGCAACCCCTCCCTCACATCTCAATCAGTCTGTCTGCTTGACAGCCTAAGTCACTATCAGCCAACCTTTCTTCTTAGAACCCATTCTCACCAATTTATTCAGACTACCTTTTGATTAATCATAAGTAAATAAAACTTCAAACCAAACAGTTTCATCACCACTTTAAATAGTTGTAACTGGAACTCTCTCAAACTGCTACCTCTAGAAGATGCAGCAAACTCCTTTAACATAAGTTTCTTAGACATACTAAACTACGACACACACCCCTAGAACTATCAGAGTAAATGCTAATTATGCACCCTGGCTAACCAAAGAATGTAAATCTCTGCGCAAGGCTGGGGACAAAGCTTGGGAACAATTTCACAAACACAAAACCCAAATCACAAGGCAAAATTCCTAGAACTGCAAAACAAAGCTAAGAAACTAGTAAAGTCAGTCAAAATAAACCACTGTCATAATATCCAGAATAAACACTCTAGAAACCCTCAAAATGTCTGGGTTGCATTTAATAACATACTTCAACCAGGTAAATCAGCTACCCTGACCCCAACAACAACTAACAATTCTGATAACATAGCAACTCAATTCAATAAATATTTCACAGAAACTATCCAAGTACTCACAAACTCCCAAAGCATTGTCATCAGCTCTACCCCTTCAGCAACCCAGCATACCACCAACTTCCAAAATAACACCTTCCACTTTACACCCAGTATTTATTAAATCCATTAGAAAAAACTTCTTCAAAAACATAAACCAACCACCCTGACGGCTGATAGCCTTCCTTTGGTATTCCTACAGATAGTAGCGGAAGCAATAGCCTATCTAGTAGCCATACTTATAAACAGATCAATATCAGAGAGCCTGGTACCTGTTATTTGGAAAATATCCCACATTCTACCTTTACACAAGGGAGGTAATTCTACTGACATTACTAATTATCATCCAATTGCCATCCTGTCCCCCTTATCCAAAATCCTAGTAAAAGTCATGCATACCCAACTAATGAACTAGCTTCTCACACACAAACTACTATCAAACACCCACTATATTTTTTGTCCCTTCATAGCACTACTGCAGCACTAATGTCCTTTACTAACACAATTAACCACTATAGAAACAATGGACAATTTGTATCTACCATATATTTGGACTTATCCAAAGCCTTTGATATGATAAACCACAATAAACACAACAATATTCTCTCCATTCTAAGCCAGAGTACTTCCACTATCACATGGTTCCAAAGTTACCTATATGGTCGACTGCAGGCCATCCAATGGCAACACCAACTTTCCCCTCTTCTTCCAGTTGCTTTAGGGGTTCTACAAGGCTCCATCCTTGGAATTTACTATTCTCTCTATTCACTAACCAGCTCACCGCTTCTGCACCAAAAGCCTCTGTAGTATAATACGTGGATGACTTCACCATAGTATGTGCTGCCCCCACACTAAAAGACCTTCAAATCATAATCCAAGTCTTCTTTCTATCTGTTGAAACAAGGCTCACTAATTTCCAACTCATTCTTAATCCCAACAAAACAAAACTCCTTATATTCAGACCAACAAGCTTTCCCACACCTTACCAGTCTTTTAATATAATTTGTCTAATAATAAAACAATGATCACACCAATAACTCACACTAAACTACTTGGTGTCAAAATTGGCAATAACCCAACATTTGATATTCACATAGCCCAAACCATCAAGAAGGTTCACATGAAACTAGGTCTCCTGTATCAGAACAAGCAATTTCTTACAAGATACACAAAAGCCACTATAGCTCGTATGCACTTCTTATCTACCCTCCTCTATGGCACCCCAATTCTAACCAATCTCCACAAAACTGACTTAAACAAATTGGAATCTTGTTACAATAAAATTGCCAGGTTTGCAACTGGGGCCCCATATAAGACATATCGCTGTGCATCTCTCAGACAACTAAATTGGCTCAAACTTTCTCACCTGCTGCAATTTAATCAACTAACCTTTGCCCACAAAATACTCCACCACCCTAATAAAGTTCCTGCTCTCCAAAATCTAATACAACCATATACCACTACTAGAGCTCTTGATGCTGGGAAATCTCTCTTCTCTAACACTATTACTAAAATCTGAAACAAGCTGCCAACCCCAATGACCTCCAACTCCTGTACTGCACAATTCAAAAAGCTCTTGAAGTCACACTTAATGGACACCTGGCTATGTCTTTGCAACTCTCCTGGATAGGAATTTCCTTAAACTCATTGCAAATTATTGTACTAGAATTAGCAACTCACACCAATAGCTATCATTAACTGTATGAAATTAGCTTTTTGTATCATCTCAGGTTGTATTTCCTCATCGAATGCCGCCTTGAAAGAATTTTACTCTCCACTATTACTTAACTGTTATTTTCCAACAATCTTTATTTTCCAAATGCTTGTTATGCCTGTAATTACTGTAACTGGATCTTTATGTACTCATTTATATGCTTGTAAACTTTGATATGTCTGTAAATAGAGCTTTTCTCCCCAGGCCTCCACTGAAAATGGACATGTGTCCAGTCGGACTTTCCCAGTAAACAAATGTAAAATAAATAAAATAAAATAATAAAATAAATAAATGTTATTGGCCAGAAGGCACGCAAGTCAGTTTTCAGCCTTTTTCTGTCTGATATAAATTAGGAGTATTTTTTGCAGAGCTGTTCACCATTCAGTTAAGGTTAGCAGTGCCCTGTATAGTACCAAACCTATAAAGCTAGTTCTTAGGACTTTAACCCATAGCACAGAAAGGCTTGTGTTGACCAAATCTTAGGGTAGCTAGATAGTGTCATACAGTACTAAAATCATAACACTATCCAACATCTAGACTTTAACCTAAACACCACTCAGGTGACCCTGTAAAACCAAGACCCTAAGCCATAATAGCCCAAGCCTAATACAGATCCTGACAACATGGATTTGCAATTTCTTAATATCTCTGTCCATCTTGTTAGATATGAGCATCATGAGACAATGTCGCAGCTGTCTCATATACTCAGACAACCTTTACATCTTTAAAGAAACTAACACAGTATGTGAGAGATGTACATGCATAACTTCTTTGGAGGCAAAAATCTCACTTACAAACAAGGTTGTCAAAAACACACACACTACAGCCTTCATACATACCTCTTTTATACACATGGACCTTCCCTCTCCAAACCTCAAAGACCTCCTAAGCCATCAAACTGCAACACCTACCCACAGCAATCACTACAGCACACACCAAAAGCAATACCTAACAGTACACATAAGCCTATGCCCAATGATCCACCAAGAACAAAGCCCATAAGGCAAGGAAGCACTTTACTTAGCACTATTGTTATACAGGATTCTATCATACAATACACAGATACTCCTATCTCAAAGATGGACAAGGAGAAGATAATGTTTAGTTACCTATCTGGAGCCAGGATCCACAATATCACGCATGCACTCTGGTCACTGCACCACAGGTGCCAATCGGATTCTTTCATAATTCATGTGGGTGTAAATGCCCTGAGGCATATCTCACTGGACTGAATAGAGCCATTATAGATCTCTCTGAATATGTGCCACAGACCAGTACATGCCCTGCACTGAGCAACATTTTACCTTCACTAAGGATAACGCCACAGTATGAACAGAAATAATTGATTTTTAATAAATGGCTTAGTTTCTGGTGTCACACCAGGGGAATACAATATCCATCATCATGAAAAGATATGGTTGATGGACCATTTTGCTTTGCAAAGGATGGTCTGCACCTTGTTCACCCTGGCTTTTCAGATATTGGTGTAAACTCTATCCAGCCCTTTACTCCCTTTTTTAGGCATTGTCAAAATGACAAAACTACTAACATAACATAAAAAAAAATCAAAACAACCATAATATATTACTGCTCAATGCTAGGAGCCTAAACAAGAATTTCATACCCTACAAGCTCTCCTCACTCTGGAGAATGTAGACTTCTATGCCATTACCAAGACTTGGTATATAGGTGCAGGAAATGCTCTGGCAGTGGAAGGCTACAGTGTCTTCCACACATTTAGGCCAACAGTAGCACAGATAGGGTCTAAAGGTGGAGGTGTCTTAAACTATATAAGCAGAAAATACAACTCTAAGTTGTTTAAGCAGGATGATGCCCCAGAGTTCATACATGTCCAAGTCTCCATAGACAATGTTTCCTACCATGCACTGGCCAGCTACAGGTCACCCTCTATGACCCATGAAGCTCAAAACTCTTAACTAGACCTACTATGGTCACTCACCATCCAACTAAATACACTATTCATGGGACATTTTAACTATCTATCTATAGACTGTGAACTATACACTGCCTCTAATTCACAGGCACAGCATTTCCTGAATGTCAGCAACACAAACACCCTGGACCAGATAGTTCACGCTCTAGCCAGAGGATGAAACATATTGGACCTAGGACATGGGACAGCATTGCAACCCCTCCACCCCCACCCGTGTCACATCTTCATTAGTGAAACTGGACCACAAAGCTGTCTCCCTCAAAAAAAAATTAAACTTGGAAAACCCAACTAAACCCATAACAATTCAGAACTATACTAATACAAAATATGAGCACATGTTATTAAGCAATGGTTTGTCAAAACTCACAGCTCCCCTAGACTCCAAAAACACAGCTAGCTATGTAGAATTATTTACAGAAACTCTGTACAAACATGTAAAAGGCTGCATTGGGGCTACCATACTTACCAGAAGTAAGTATCTGACAGCAAAAACAAACCACACTAGTAGAATCCTTAAACGGCTAAATAACAAAACAACAGAAAAAAGTCATAGACAAAATCAGAAAGAGCAGCCCTCATAGAGACAAGAGCTCTCTGATTCAACTGTAAATAAGAAACTAAGAAGGTTGAATAAAGTACAGTAAGGCCAATTACAGGTAAGGATAGCCTTCTAGTCTAAGGACAATCACAAAGGCTTTCTTCAGTTATGTCAGGAATTGTAAAGGTATTTCTCAACAGTGTGTAGAATTTGTGATAAATGGCACAGCCTTTACCAACCAAGTGGCATAAAATTAGCACTAACTTCACCCCCATTTCCTCCATTACCCCATGTGAAATAACTTCTAGCATAACCCCTCAACTATCAACAGGGTGCAGGTCCTGGAGATGCTGACTAAGGCCAAAATCACTATTTCAATGGGTCCTGACAATATACCTAGTTGCCTCCTAAATAGCCTAAAACATAACTTAGCAGGTTACCACTTAAGGCACTCTTCAACTCATTTTTTCAAAGCAGGTTACATGCCCGGTGAACGGAGAGCCACATTGATCATCCCTCTTCATAAGGGTGGACCATCAGTTGACCTCAGGAACTACAGTCCATCAGTCTGACAAGTCTAATATGCAAATCCCATGAATGAATCAAGATGAAAATGATCTACAAAGACACTGGCAACCTAACAACACAGGACCCATCCCAGTTTGGCTTTGTTAATGGACCTGGTAGACTTCTTTGAGAGGGTCACCATGGCTGTGGATAAGGGGGAAATGGTACATACCACCTACCTTGACCTGACCAAGGCATTTGATACAATGCCCACTCAGATATTGTTGACAAATTCCTACAATTCCTACGTAACTTGCTGAATTACCAAATGTCTCATAAATAGGACCCAAGAAGTCTGGATCGGTGAGACCACCTCTATCAAGAGACCAGTCACCAGAAGAGTACCCCAGGTCTCTGTATTGGGCCTGCTCCTGTTTGGGAACTACTTCTTGGAAGTCAAGGCTAATATCAAAGGCCCCTGGCTCACCAAGTTCACAGATGACTATAAATTGGGTGCAATCATAGATTCTTCCAATGACACCAGGATTCTATAAGAGGGTCTAACTCAAATGAATGACTGGTGTGAAAGCTATGGACTAAAATGGACTAAAACTCATTGCAAAAAAAATGCATTGTAGTGTCCTTTGGGAAAATATCCACCCAAACTAACTACTTCATTAATAAAACATGCCTAAAAGTTGACCCAATATTTAGGGATCTGGGAACGTATGTCAACACATATCTGGTGTTTGATCAACACATAGACAAGACAGTAAGAAAATCATTTTATGTCTCCCAATGAATAAGCAAAGGTATGGCATCCAGGTCCAAAGAAGCAATAGTGCCACTCTACTCAGCCCTTATCAGACCCAGTATTGAGTACAATGCATGCTTTTTCATGTACCTAGCCAGCCACTTGCAATAATTGTAATACCCTCAAAGGTTCCTCACCAGGAAAATCCAGGGTATGAATACTCTTTCCTGCACAGATTTCTTTAAGGTCCTATCTCTGTACTCAGCCTCCTATAGGTTACTAAGAGGTGATCTATGCCTAGCAAATAAGGGGTCCTCAGATCCAGCTATGAAGGAACTTTTGCACATCCGCAAAACAAACAACAACAAAACAGTAGATCCAAGGACATTAACTTTGTCTGCAACATAAACAGAACCTGCTGGAGGGACGAATATGTGTCTCAAAGGATACAAGCTATGGAATAAGCTTCCCATCTATGTGACCAGACTTCATCCCTGACCTTGTTCAAAAGAAATCTTGATCATTGGATGGGAAATCACAAATTCACCCCCAGCCTATTTTGATGGATAGTGGTAAACAGTGAGTAGATTAATCCCCAACTAACATATGTCCCCACAAACATACTCTACTATGCTGACGTCCAAGGATGTCTGGTACAAATCCGGGTTGGGTTGCAGAGCTAGGCTTGTAAAGATCCTGGTGATCATTAGACTAATAAGAACGTATGAACCAATGTATGCACATATAGATACATCTATTTATTTATCTATACATATATATATATGTGTGTGTGTGTGTGTGTGTGTGTGTGTGTGCATGCGTGTGTGCGTGTGTGTGTGTACACACACACAGATATATATATATATATATATATATATATATATATATATATATATATATATGTATATATAGATAGATAGTTGTGCCTAGATTTGAAATACACAAATGCTGATGTCACTCACATCAACAGAGTACATTTGAGAAGAAAATGTCAACATCTGTGTACCTCAGTGTTTTTAACTGACAACATTATTCCTTGCAGGGAGGCAATTTCCTCTGCAGCCCCCAACCCCTACTAATTATTTATAACTCTAAGACTGCACAGTATCAGGGAGAGGGCAAATTTCCCAACCCCAAGGACTGTCTGTTTCACACCCCTGTAGACCAAAGATTATTGACAAAACGTATGTCAGCTTTAAAGGCTTTCAACAGATGTTAGCCCTCTTCAAAAGGAACCTTGATGATTGAATGGGAGATAGGAAATTCACCCCGGGGATCACGTCAGTCACCCTGCTAGACAGGGGTCCAGGGAAGTAAATATCGTGGGAAGAAATAGCCAGGAAATTGTTATGGCTAGGCTTGTATAGGCCCTAGGGCTGATAGCCTAGTACAAACCTATAAAGCTGTGAGCATATGTGGTTTTAATTTAGAATTATATGTGTACCTTTAATTCCATAACCACAAAATTGGTATAAAAATAAAATGTAAATAAATGCAGAAAGAACGAGATAGTTGCAACTATATAATTCATCTGTTCAATAGCCCCTGAAAGCATGACAAACTCTGTATTTGAAGTGAACGACAAAATGTATAGAACTAGGAAGCTTATCAATAACAATTTCACTCAACATTAAATATCAAAAATGTCTATGTATGGCACAACATGCTTTGTAGATAAATATAACCAAACAACAACTAAACATTGTGACACATTTACCAGTTTAATGCTTGGTTGACGTTATATCATTTTATTATCATGTTATATCACTTTGTTGACATAATTTTGTAATTTATCTTTATGCATTTAGCATATTTTTAATGGGACAGGTTCACAAAATAAGTGCAGGAAAATCTAGAAGAATATGACTGAAAATTTCCAAAATGATCAGTATGCATTGCAAGTTACAATTACAGCCTTGTCATGTTGACATATTTCAACATTCCTATTCTCAGTTTTTTAATAAAATAGTGCATAAGTTATTTCTTATTTGCTTTTGTGTTTGTGGTTAATTTAAACTAACTTCTGGGTGTGATTAGGCTGTAAGACAGTAATATGTATACGCATAATTACTAACTGGAATTTTGTATGACATACCTACCTTGATCTTAAGGAACGGGATATATGAGGTTGCTCAAAAGTTATAAATACAAATGAATTTCATTATATATGTTAGAAACTGGTCTCACAAACAATTCATGATTTTCCACATACTGCAATATATATATATATATTTATGTATTATATATCTACACACACACACACACACACACACATATATGTATATATATATATATATATATATATATATATATATATATATATATATATATATAAACACATCCATTCATGTTCTCAGAAAACACCGAGTACATTTCTTCAAACCTTCATTTATCATTCCGCAGGCAAATATTTGACACTGATAAAGCCTCGTTAACAATCTGACTCCAAGCGTATACTGCAACCATTTTAAAGCATCTCTTTACTATGACAACTGCCATTTATCAGACTCAGACCAACTTTTGTTTTCATTCCCAAAGGAGATTTTATGTTCCCTAAGAGAAATCACCTTTCTAGTTAAGACATGAGCATTTAGCATATTTTTTATGGGACAGGCTTCCAAAATGACTGCTGGAAAATCTAGAAGAATATGACAAAAAAATTCCAAATCTATCAGTAGGCATTGCAAGTTACAATTACAGCCTTATCATATTGACACATTTCAGCATTTCTACTGTCAGGTTTTAATAAACATGGCATCCCAAAACTATTGTGCCAACCAAGTTCATACTTGTGCAAGCAAAGCTGCAGGAATGAAAACTGTACACTTTCATTTTCCACATTTACATATTCTTATGCCTGAATCCTTTTTATAATATTGTTGCTTTTGCGGACAGTAGCTGCTTGCTGTTTTTCTGTGTAGTCCTGCACTGCTGTATTTGTGACAGGTCACTGTTATAGGCTACATATGGATTAAAATGCTAGTAATTGCAGAACATTTAAAGATTCTTTTCTACACGTTTAATTACTGTCTACTGTTTGGAAAAGTACTGACTTTACTGGTAGTAGTATGCATTGCCTGAAGTTGCTACTTCCCTTTCAGTAATAGATGTGTCTTATATACGACAGGTTTACTTTGTACCAAAAAGCCCCACAGCTAATATTACAAAACTGAGACCATATACATAACCGATATCCTACTCTGGGGAAACTGGAAAAGAATAGTGTTGGCTGTACCTAGACACACTGGAGCCCGACAGCAATGCCAAAGGTTGCCTAACATCATGAAATGTGTAGGTCATGTCTATGTTTATGAAAGACAAGTGAATCACAAACGTTTTAGAAGGAATAATAGGGAGAGAAATAGATTTCTTGGGCAATGCCAGATTGCAATCGAATAATGTCAAAAGATCAGCTGTCATAATTTTGGTTGGTACAGTCCACATTGTTCTTTAGTCTTCTTACAAAATGGCATAGTCTAGTCTTCACTGGAGCATTGCCAAATGTGGGCTAATAATTTTCTATTCTAAACAGAAACCAGAATGAAACTGTTATGCTATTCCTGAGTTAACAGGCATCTTCTTTGATTGCAAATACTCCAGTAATTGATCAATATAGGGTTGTCTTCCTCCTTTTTAGCCTTCTGATTTTCTACTACACATTGAGCTCTTGGTAAAGCCAACTAAAACAACAATAGCTTAAGAACTGTGGCAGGAACAAATTACCAAATATTTTCCTGTCAAACCTCAAAGTATCTTCTTTATCGTGATGTTATTATGATAATAGTGTCCAAACTATTTCTCTTAAGTCATGGGAAACAAAATAGTGACAGCAGTAATGGTTTGAAATGATACATATGCTACTCACCTTCATCACTTGCTGTATGTCTGTATGGGTAGATAGGCAGTTACTGTATACCTGTATGAGCAGCCAGGCACTTGCTGTATGTCTGTTGTATAATACCAGGCAATATCCACTGCACTATAAGACAGGTATTTCCACCTTAAGCATGTGGTTCTTAAGGTCAGGCTTGATAGATTGATTGCAATTTATTTATTTATTTACATTTTCTATGATAGTCACCTCAATATCCACTCATTATGCAGCCCTTCAGCCACACTGAAACAACAGAGCAGATTAGCGAATGCAGATCATAAAAGAGAAATGCAGAAGATGATGAGAGGGGAACCTCATAACAGAAAAGAGTGACACTGAACATTTAAAGTAATAAGTGCCTCTCACCACTGCACTGTTTGCTTAGTTCCTTCACACATATACCTTATGAATAGTAAGAGTAGACAAACACAGCATTATAGTTCTCTGCATGCCTAGCCCTGAAGAACTGACAGTACTGTACTGAACAAAGGTTTAATGGTATTGTAAATGAACTAACTTTCCTAACACCCAGGATTATAGCTGCCTGTACTTTTCTTTAGATAATTGGATAGAACTTCCTCTGTCTTGCATCTCCTTTCCAAATCTTGAATGAAAGAGCTGGTATCCTTCCAAAGAAAGAACTGCATGAGAAATAAAAAATGTCTTACGTTGTTATTTGTCCTGTAATATATATTTTCTTACCCACCATAACACCCAGGGTAACACATTTTACAGGAAAATAGGCCATTTATAAGCATATTTCTAAGCATATGGAAAAAATCTATAAGTCTGCACCCGCTGCTCTTGAGTCTTTCCTGTTTACTCTTTCTATAGGCAATTCAACCAGCACAGCAGATTCTAATGAGAGCCGGCATGTTGGTACAAAAGCATATGAAGTAACAGGTTTACTATACACATCCCTCAGCAGACCCTGTGAAACTGTATGTTTGTTTTCAATTTTGATTTTTTTCTTCCTTGTCATGAAAATCACTTGTATCAGATTTAGTATTAATTTTTGTATGTCATTGCATTTGCCTCACTATTTACCAACTTTTAATTAATCTCGACTTGTGTTATATTTCCATACAAATTGAATTATGCCACCTTTCCGTTTTTCTTCTATTGCCTATTTCAATGTACATTTTTAATTATGTGTACTGTACTGTATTGTGCTGGAGCTTTTCTCCTCAGTTCTGCACTGAAAATGGGCTTCTAGCTCAGTTGGACCAATCCAGTTAACAAATGTCAAATAAATAAATAAATAAACTGAACTTCCATTTACATGGTATAAAAATAGTTACCTTTTGAGTCACGAGAGTCTGGTAATGCAGTTGATCTAGTGGGAATGTTGGGGGATAACTCAGTAATGGCGTTTGTACAATCAAGTGACATTAGTGTATGCGTATCATTGAATCTATGCACTTCTTGATCAGAATGTTGATAATAACTGAGAATCGAAAAACAAGAAGCATAGTAATAAAAATATGTATAAAGCCACAGACGGAAGAACATAAGCTGCTGATGGACCTTAGCTCTTTCATGTTAATGGACATTTAATGCAAATAGGATTATAGGAATAAAAAGGCAAATAAGATGAGAGACCACTTGTACATTGTCCTGGTCTACTGCCATGATGTTCCTCCTGCTTCTAAAAGAGCAAAGCTGGTCAGGATAGGAATGAGTTTGCTGATGGCCATCTAATCATGAAAGTTCATTTTGAAAAAAAAAAAACAAGTAATCTCTGTGGTATCCCCAAAGTCTCAAAACAACCCACTAAACAAGTGTAGTGGGTCCAAAAACAAGAAACTTCTCTGAGTGGAAGATTTTCAATCAATATATCTCTAGTTAATCACTGTATATTATTCAGATCATACAAAAGTAGTAGAAGTAGCAAACTCATCTTATGTCAAAAATAAATAAATAAATAATAAAAAATATATAATTGTACAGAATTACTAAGTATTCGAAAACAATCTAAGCAAGGCAGGCAATCTGTTTCCAGTCGAAAATCCTTTATTAAGTACACAGACAAGCGATCCAAGTAAAACAAAAATAGAGTAATAGCTTCCTCACAAGCTTTCTAAATATTTATATATATATATATATATATATATATATATATATATATATATATATATATATATATATACACACACGTTTTATCAGGCAAGGGAGTGGTTTATTGTACTGTAAAACAAAGTGTTATTGGTACACATGTTAAATTCGCATCCCTTCCTCCATCAGTGTGACATTTCTTTTTCTGGTTCTCTATTTTCCACTTTATTCAAAATGATGTGTAATAACAATACTAAGTAATTATACAATTATATATATTTTTATAGATAGTTTTTAGGGTTCTTGTACACAGACCTGAAGGAGTCTAGAAGGATGAAAGCGATCTTTGTTAAAAATAGGTTATGAAAATAGAATATGATTTTTACAATTGCTTTTTTACATGCAAAGTGTACATGTATATATTTATATATATTTTTTGATTGCCAAATGAACTAAGGTTGATATATTTCCAGCCATGTAGTATATTGTCTTGCATAAAATCACAGACTTAAAAATCTACTTAATAATCTGGTTAAATAAGAGGTACCACATCATTATAAATTTTATTTAAAGTACATAAAGGTTTTATTATTATGACAGCTACTAAGTAGGGCAGGACCAGCTCGAATGTCACACTGATGGGGAAGGGATGTGAATTTAACATGTGTACCAATAACAGTTTGTTTTACAGCAGAGTAAACCACTCCCTTGCCTGATAAAAAGTGTATATATATATATATATATATATATATATATATATATATATATATTTAGAAAGCTTGTGAGGAAACTATTACTCTATTTTTGTTTTACTTGGATCACTTGTCTGTGTACTTAATAAAGGATTTTCGACTGGAAACAGACTACCTGCCTTGCTTGGATTACTTTCAAATACTTTGTAATTCTGTGCAATTTATATATATATATATATATATATATATATATATATATATATATATATATATATATATATATATATATATATATATATATATATATATATATATATATATATATTTTTTTTTTACTTAAGACAAGTTTAAGTTCACTACTTCTACTACTTTTGTCTAATCTGATTAATATATAGTGATTAACTACAGATATATGGACTGAAAATCTTCCACACAGAGAAGTTTCTTAGACTGTTTTGAAAGTTCATTTTAAAATAAGTGAGGGTGTAACTGTATTACATATAAGGGTGATTTGTTACAAAGATGATGTAGACTTTGGGTAAAATCCCTGCCCCTCCAGTTTATTGCATTTACGTGTTGCTGGAGATTTAAATCTTTGCTTCTACTGTTTTTGGGGTTGTTTGTCATGTAGAGATCGAGGAGTGATAGGTCTTCATGGCATGCAGTTCAAGGAATATATCTCCATACAGGTATGTAAGATATCAAGTGTAATAGCAAAGAAAATAGCACCAGCTACCTGATAACGAACTGGCTCACACAAACCAATCAGATATAAAGAAAAACAGGCTGAGCCAGTCACCACGGCTGATATAAATCCACTTTAATTGTAGAGACAAAAAGTAAGCACTTTCACGATCCTCTCAACCACTTCATCAGACTCAAATCAAATCCTTTCATATATATATATATATATATATATATATAATTGCACAGAATTACAAAGTATTTGAAAGTAATCTAAACCTACTTTTATACACTCAATAATCAATTAAAACATTAATTAAGAACATCGATTATTCAATTATGCATGCTAAAACTTCATATTAAAGACTTAATTTAAAAAATGGTAAAAAGTATAGCAACAAATACATTTGTCTAATAATAACTCATTAATGCTTAAGTGTCCTAGCTTTTATAAAGGGTTTCAGGGACACTGCCTCATTAATCCCTGGAGAGGTATGTGCATTCAGTCTGAGTATCCATCTTTGCTCTGCAAGCTCAGTCCTGTTTTTTATGTTCCCACCCCTCATTTCTTCCTGCAGAATCTCTAGAACAATAAATTTAAAGGAATGTTGTCTGCCCTTAATTTCTGCATGCTTAAAAAGAGCATTTGTTTCCCTTTTATTGGAAATATCTCTGTAGGGCTCCTGTGTGCGTTCCTTTAGCATACGATTAGTCTTTCCTATATAGTAAGCATTGCATATTATGCAGAAAGCAAAATACACTATATTTTTTGTTCTGCAGTCAGCATACTGCCAAGCTTGTAATTCAAAGTGCAAATCAGGGTGGATATATGTGGTACATGAATGAATATACTTGCATGCTGAACAGTTCCTGCACATATAAGTGCCTTTTCTTTCAGATAAATTGTTCAGTCTATTACTCTTGTTGCCATAGCACAGTTAACATTTAAGGGACCTCTTATTTTTA
Source organism: Protopterus annectens (assembly GCF_019279795.1). Lineage (NCBI taxonomy): Eukaryota > Metazoa > Chordata > Ceratodontiformes > Protopteridae > Protopterus > Protopterus annectens. The sequence goes on from NC_056733.1 coordinate 1,544,820,282, forward strand.
AAAGTAAAACTAGGTGCATCTTCTATAAAACTATCCAGGTCTCTAATTGTTTTCAAGATGTTCCAATTTCTTTTAAATACTTCACAAAAAATACTAATGTCACTGCTAAAAGTAAGGGTTAATCTAAGTTTACCATCATTATTGACATTCACCTGTGGTGTATTATTGGCTCCCTCAGAAAAAAAGGGTCTACCTCTGGTGTTTCTTTTTCTCTTCATTTCAACTACATATTTATCATATATATCACCAGGTTACCCTCTCTCTAAAAACTCTTCTTTAAGCTTATCTAATGCTGCCTTAAGCTGTGACTCATCATTATGTAGTCTTATCAGCCTAAGGATTTGCCCTTTCACTACATTTTTACCTATAAATTTTGGATGCATGCTGTCCTTATGTAACATAACATTTTTTCTCGTGGGTTTCCTGTCAATACTTGTCTGAATCCCTAGAATATCTGATTTCCTTAGTTTAGCGTCAAGAAATTCTATCTCTTCCTGTGAAAATTTAACAGTAAATTTCAAGAAAGAGGTAGTGCCATGCAGTTATTCAATAAATGAAATAAGTTAATTGTGCATACCTTTCCATAGAAAAAACATGTCATCAACAAAACGAGTGTACCAAATTAAGTTGTTCCTAAATTCCTCTTTCTCCAGGAATGATTCACATTCCCATTGAACCAACACAAGACTGGCATAGCTGTTGGCACACGGAGTGCCCATTGCTACACCAATCTTTTTGAAGGTACATCACATCTCCAAAACTAAACAGGTTATTTTCTAGGATAATCTCAAGTAGAGAGCATATCAACCTGATCTTTTCATTTGTAAAAACACATTTAGAATGCAGCAGGCTTCTGATGTTTTCAATACCCCAGGCATTGGGTATGACTGTAAATAGAGAGACTATATCTAGTGTAACAAAATAAAATGTTTCAGTTAGTTCTTTAGTCTTGCTATATAGTAACTCTAGAAACATTCTATTGTCTTTCAACACACTACTACATGTCTCTAGCACAGGATGCAGATATTTTTCTACATAAATAGACAGTAGCCCACCCCTTGCTTGAGACTATAGGTCTCATAGGTGGAGTCCTCAAGTTCTTATGTACTTTAGGTAATCCATATATAGCTGGAAATACTGGAGTTTCAATAGTAAAGTACTTAAATAGATCTTCTGTAATCATCCCATTAACTAAAAGATCAAACAACATAACAGAGATTCTATCTATCATTCCCTTAGCTTGTATTCAGGTTATTATCTGATATGTATTCTCTTCCTCTAATAGTAATCTCATTTGTGTCATATATTGATCTTTGTCCAACACCACAATGCCTCCACCTTTATCAACTGGCCTTATTTCAATAGACTCTAAGGTTCTCAATTCAAATAGTGCCTCATTCTCTGTTTTGCTTAAATTTTACCGCTTAACTACAGTACCTTCATCAAAGATTTTTCTAATTTCATTCTCACAGACAGAAACAAATGTGTTCACTATCAGATGTGTTTTAGGTACAAAAGTACTTGGTTTAGTGAAGGTATGCATCACATTATAGGTATTTTTTAAATATAGTCTTAAGAGTCAACGTTCTAGCAAACATTCTTAACTCCTGTAGGATATCAACCATATATGTCTTTTGTGATGGAATACAATTTTAAAGCTAGGACACTTAAGCATTAATGAGTTATTATTAGACAAATGTATTTTTTGCTATACTTTTTACTATTTTTTAAATGAAGTCTTTAATATGAAGTTTTAGCATGCATAATTGAATAATTGATGTTCTTAATTAATGTTTTAATTGATTATTGAGTGTATAAAAGTAGGTGTATGAAAGGATTTTATTTGAGTCTGATGAAGTGATCGAGAGGATTGTGAAAGCGCTTACTTTTTGTATTTACAATTAAAGTGAATTTATATCAGCCATGGTGACTGGCTCAGCCTGTTTTTCGTTATATGTAAGATATCAAGTATGGGGGCACAGCTTTAAGGCACTTGTGGTAGCCAAGGGTCATTAAACCATACATTATTTAGTTAGGAACTTTTAGAGTTTTTAGTTGTTTGTTGTACCTGGATAGATACACACCAAAAGTGGCATTGTACTCTATAATTAGCATGATCACAGCTGAGTATAGTGGAATTTCAACTTATTTTTTTTTAATCTGGATAAGGTGTCTTAACATATAACTTGTGTTACACTGCTATTACAGTATACTGTGGGTGGAGGACAGGGAGTTCTCAACCAAAATGTCATGATCTCTGACAAGCTTGTGAGTTACTGTTCTGTAAGGGTTACTTTTTGCTGCAATGATTCCATGCCAAGGGTCATCAGACAGTGTCATCTAGCCTACAGTCTCTGGCATATCGGCAAATCGGGCGGGGGTCAGTTAGAGCACATTTGGTCATATTTATTAGGAAATTAGACACACAGCTGGGTTTATGTTTTGGAGTTTGGAGAACTATATGCTCAAATGTTTGGGTCTCAGCACAGAGCCCTGAAGCATCCATTCTTATTTTCTGAGGTACTACCATCAACCTTGACATTATGGACTGTATTTCTTGTCCAGTTTGCTATCCGTCTTACAATGTAAGTGTCAAATTTTAGTTCTCTTAGTTTATTTAAAATGTCATGAAGGACAGTCCCTAATGTCTTAGCTAGATCCAGATAGACTGTGTAGACTGAGACACCACTTTCCACTGTCCCTCTGGCCTTCTTGAATAAGTTAGCAAATTAGATCCACCCTCTCCTTAACAAAAGCAAACAGTTGCGGGACCTGCAAAGATTTGATATCATAGTTAATAAAGCTGGATATGATGCATTCTCTAGCTTTTTAAATTAGACTAGGTAGTCTCATGATCTATAGTTCCTGAGCTCCATGTGAGGGCTATCCCTTACAAAAGGGTATTACATCAGCCATTCTCTATACTTCAAGGGTATGCTCTCTGGTGAACAGTATGCTTACTTTATTTATTTTTGCTTGTTAACCAGGGGTAGGGTGGTTATTACAATTGAAAACATTTAGGCCCACCATGAATGATTACAAATAACTTTGTGTAGTTATGTGAGGTATGTTAAGTAGTTAGACAGTGACAACCACACTTTGTATGCCAAGAATGTGAAAATATGGAAGTCGATATTAAAGGAAGTTGACTATATTCAGGAGGCATTCCACAAAGGCATGTTTAGTGCTATTTATTAGACATCTGGATGCATTATCTGGCTCTATGTAAGTCTTTTATTTTCAGTTTTTAAGAGCACAGTTAAGACATGTTCCTCTGATCATTTTAGAGATCCAAGGGGCTTCATAATTCACAGAATTTTCATGACTGTTTCTGGGTTAATGTTGGCATTTATCTATAAGTATATTAGCTGTGTCTTAAGTGACAGAGTGGAAAATGCCATTTTGGATTAGTTATGAGCACTTCTGAGTGTTACTTCTTAATTTTCCAGTCTAATTAAAGTACTTAAAATCACCATTAGCTTCAGATGCTTGTTTAATTTTGTGGTTTGCTTTGATAATTTTCTAATGGCTTTTTTCGTTTCTTTGATGGAGTCTTTAATGTGGGTAGATTTAAACATGTTATAGGACTCTAAAAGTTTGTTTTTCTTTTTCTAAGAGGTTATTTACATTGATGCACCTCAAGTGTAGGTGATGCCTGTGGCAGCACTCACTATTTTGACAAGTCAGTGCAGGTATGCACCTTGTAATGAGGACCCTCATGATAGGTCCACAGGAGATGCTCAAGGTGTTTTTTTTTTCCCTTTTAAAGCTAACACTGGCTTTCTCAAAGGGAGATTTGAACATGTACAGCATTGTTAGGGTTGTATTTAGATATAGAAATCCCCCAGATCTGACACAGAATAGACAAATAGCCATTAGGAAGAGCAAGGTTATTTTCTAATGCATTCCAAAGAATAGGAGTAAATCCCATATTGTTTTTAAGCAAGAAATTTGAGAGGTCTAATATTTTATTATTAATTTTTAGCTAAGGTTTTTATGAATTGTTTGATGGAGTTTCATTGTACCTGGTAAATTTAATGATTTTATTAACTTTTTGGAATAGTGAAATTATGTTAACTAGCAAACAAATAATTTAATATCTTCTTTTTAAAGTAAGGAGCTGTCTAGAAAAAGAAGAACAGGGTAATTACAGTTAAAATTCTTAGTTACACACTTATTCCAAATTTTTATCCAAGCAGGATTTCAATCATGCAAGGTTAGTCTGGATAATTCTTATCAATCTACTGGAGTTGACAAATAAATAGTATAGTAAAAATTAAGGAGTGCTAGAACCATATTGTACTTGGGCATAATTTTTTTTATTGCTAAGTCTTACACGTTAGGGTTACAAACTAAATGTCCAAATCTGAGAGGAAATAATGTAAAAAATATTTAGGCATGGATTGAAAAAAAGAGCATGTCTCCTGCAAATATGGGCAAAGCTGACCACTTCAAGTTATTCAAGCTTTGTAAATTTAGTCGAAGCTTTATATGAATTTGATCTGACATTTAAAGAGACATTTTGGTTATATTGTATACCTAAATATTTAAATGATGAATGAATTTGGATACCATTTAACAATGCAGGAAACATAAAGTCAGAACAAGGACATAAAGTAGATAAAGCTGTTTTCTTTATAGTTTCTAATGTGAACATTTATAGAATAAACTAACAGGCATGAGATTTTTTGGAATATCAGAATTGGGAAAATGTAAGTATATATTTATGTTGTTAACTAAAACTGTGAATGGGACATTAACAGAACTTAGCATCAGATGATTAAAGTTTTTTTTTTGCATTAATAGTAAAAAAAAAGAAGTTCAATATATATACAGAGTAAATCGATATGGTGAAAAAGTGTAATCTAGTTTTACCCCTTGACTAATCTGAATTGATTTGGAAAAATATTTATTAATGCATAACAGCGTAGACAACTTTTTATATAGAGCTTCTAATATATTAATAAAAGATGTAGGAATCTCATATTTAGGAAGAATTCATCTGTAGGTTCTGCAGTGGCATCTAAAATTTTATTTCATAATTGAAAAAAGTTTATTCTTGATCATGTTTGTGACATGTAGAAAAGAGAATGAACTTGTCATTTGAACTTCTTATACATATAGTAGGATCAAAGAGAAAGAATTCAACAGCTGTATCTAAGCTCAACATGACTGCATTGTAATCTAAGAATCTATTTTTTGTTTGTTTTTTTTAATCATTATAAGGTTTTAATACCATATTCAATTCCCCATCAGTTATAAATTAATAGTTGTTGTATTTTCTAAATGTGTTGCAAAAATGTGTTAGGTTCCTTGTATGGGGTCCACCAAATGCAATTATGTAAAGTGAGTGATTACACAGATTCTCCAAGTGAATGGAGATCAGTTATATTCATTCCTACTGCATAAGGAAGGATCTTCCACAGACCCAGACAATTTCAGACCCACTGGCCTAATCAGCCTCATATGCAAAACCATGGAAAGACATATCATGGAATTAATCAATCAGGACATAAGGAACCTCTTAACACTGGACACATCTTAGTTTGGATTCTTCCAGAGCAGATCATGCTTACTCAACCTAGTGTTTTTTTTTAATGGTCACCAAAGCAATGGATGAAGGCAAAACAGTACTCCCTGCATACCTCCAACTGGTCACATCTTTTGACACAATTCCCCACTCAGGCATAATAGAAGAGCTAAATAAACTGAAATAAATCTCTGTGTCACTTGCTGGATTGCCAATTGATTCACAAACAGGATGCAGATCATCAAATAAGAGGAGTTACCTCCACAAGGAGACCACTTACCAGTGGAGTCAACCAGAGTTCTGTGCATCTCCTGATTGGCATTTACTTTTCTGAGTAAAAGCCAGTACTAAAGGGCTGTGGCTAAATAAGTTTGCAGATGACCACAAGTTAAGAGCATTCACCGAATCCCCAAATGACTTAGTCATCCTCCAGAAAGGTTTGTCTCAAATAAGTACAAAATCATGGACTGAATCTAATTGCCAAAAATGCATTATTGCATTTTTTGGGATGTCATCTATCAAGGAGCGGCTTTAGGTCAACTGGTGCCCTAGGCAAAAGGGCTTTACGGTGCCCCCACCACACCACCCGGTGCCCCCATCCTGGTCTTCCTACATTAAATAAATACTGGAAAAGTGCCCCTGCTAGAGCGGCATCCTAGGCAGCCGCCTATTTGGCCTATGAATAAGGCCGGCTATGCATCTATCCCAGGAAACTATCACATTGACAATATGCCCTTAAGAGTTGACCCACTTGTTCAAGATTTGGGAACTTATGAAGGCAGTGACCTAACTTTTGATCAACATGTTTCTACTGCTGAGAGAAAGTCCTTCTATATTACACAGCTTATAATCAAAGGGGCAGTGGGCTGGACTCCATAAAGTCTACACTAAGTGTAGACTAGGTGTATACAATATGTATTCAATAAAATTCTTATCACATTTTTTGTGCTTTCTAGTCACTCAGAAAGATTACATTAACTGTACATGTAGTCTACACTTTGTGGTAACCTTTATGGATCCCTCTCAATATTGAAAGCTGCAAGAACATCAGTAGGAAAACTAAAATTAGGAGGAAGAAGGTGTGTATTATGTCTGTGTTGTCTGTTCACTCAGAACCTAGTCTACATTTAGTGTAGGCTTTATTGAATCTGGCCCCATGTCTAGATCAAAGGATGTCATTGTCCCTCTTTACTCAACCCTCATTTGGTCAGTTATTGAACATAATGCCCCTTTTGCCATACATCTGTACAGACAAATACAACAGATGTAACTCCCATAGAGATACCTTACTAAACAAATATATATCTTACATGGACTGACTCAAAACCCTGTCACTATACTCGGCATCCTACAAACTGCTAAGATGTGACCTGTTTCTGGCATACAAGACATCCTTCAACCCATTACTTATGGATTTACTGCACATCAGCAAGTCAAATGGCATCAGAACTACACAGTCTAGGGATCTAAACATCTGCAATATCAACAAAAAGGTTTGGAGGACAGGTTTATCACAAATATGATATTGCTGCTGTGGAATAGGCTGCCCATCCACATAACACAAAGTTTATCCTTGCCCATTTTCAAGTGCATCTTAGATCTATACATTGGAAACAGGAAGTTTACTCCTGGACTGGCCCCTATACTAATGATGGATAGAGGCAGTTCCTAAATGCTTTATCCAATGCATGCATCCTCTCAAATTATCTATGCTATGATCCCAGTTATTCTTATTATGGGTAATGTATAATTATCAACCAAGGGATGGGTAAGGACAATTTATAGCCAAATGGGACAGTTTGTCTTGAGCACAAAAAATCGAATTGGCTAAGATTAAAATAGCCCACAAGAGCAGCTAGACTAGTACTTACCTATGAAACCATGAACTATAAAATTATATATTAGAAAATGGTAAAGGTGTTCTAGCTGGTGTCAGCAACATTGCCAGCACCCATCACAGGATAGTTTTTCCCTGGTTTTATAATATTTTTTGTGAGTTGTTATCTTATGGCACAGATTTAAGGCACGTCTGGTAACTAGGGGTCTTTAAACCATAGTTTATTTAGTTAGGATCCTCTGCAGTTTTTAGTTGTTTACTTTATCTGGATAAATACAGGCTGATAGGGGCATTGCATGCTATAATTAGTATAATCAAAGCTGAGTACAGTGTAGTGACAACTTTTTTAACCTGGATAAGATAACTTTAGATGTCACTTGGCAAGGATCCTCCTTTTTCAATGTAGTCTCATATCAAAATGTTTTTCAAAGGGATTGTACCAAAAGGCTTCCAACTAAATCAGTGGCCCTTCTTGGGATGTTACTTTTATGTTATAGAAGCTAATATTTGCTCCATTTAAACCAGCTAACTTAGGTGATTTGAGATGCTTAAAATGGAAAATATTTTAATGATTGCTCTGACTGCTGCAAGAAGAGTATCTGAGTTGCAAGCTTATATGGTGAGTCAACCCTCTCTCATTTCCACAAGAACAGTGTTTCTTTGAGAAGTAATCCTGCTTTTATGCCTAAATTGGTATCCAGTTTTACTTTAAGCCAAACCAAGCTTCTCCCCATTGTCTTTGTTGAACCTAAAAATTAGGGGAAAAGTTTTTGAATACCTTGGATGTCCACAGACAACTCATGTACTACCTTGACAGAACTAAATCTTTCAGATCTTCAGATCAATTGTTCTTTTCTTGTGAAAGTAAGAACAGACAACCTGTGTCAAAACAGACATTTTGCAAATGTTTGTCTAAGATATTACTTTGTGTTATACTCACCATAAAAATGTATTCTAGGCAGGGTTAAGGGGCCCTCTGCTCCATCTATGGCTTTTTGGAAATGGTTAGATTTTTGAAGTTTTCTAGAAGCTGCTACTTGGTCCAATGTACATCTTTCTTAGGTCCAGGTCAGGCTTCTATATGACTTTACTACAGAGGATCCTGGACTCTTCTCCTTCTACATACTCATGCACAAGAGAATCATGGGGACCACTGCAAGTCACCCCTGAATATGGCCTTCATGATTCTGTTTTTTTGAACACCTAGAAAAGTCAGGGAGTATGAAAGACTGGACAGTGGCCATGTTGCTATTAATTCTATTGTTTTGCTTGAAAAGCTTTGCAATGGGGAGGGTGGTGGAAATCAAAAGGTAGACAGGTACATAGCAACAGATGCTGCAGACCACAACAGGGAGAGACAAGGTATAGGTGTACACATCTGTAGCCATCCGTGTGTGTGTGTTGGATGTTGAATGTGCAATGGTGTGGGGGAATACTACATGGATCATATGCACAGATATATTAACATTCAGATATTGTACCATGGCATGTTTTGCTGGTTCATAATGTGGTGCATTAGAAGCACAGCTTTCTCTGGTTTTAGTGAACTGCCACATAACTGCATCCTGCTGAGGTGGTTTATGCCTTTTTGCTGTAATAGGTATTGCAGTCTATGTGCTCACTATGGACTGCAGCCTGCAGACTGCAATATGGTCATAACAGATATCACTGTCCAACTTCTTACTATATGTATATCTTTAAACTTACAGGCCCAGGTAGCTTCTATAGAGCAAAAAAATGGAGAAATGCTCACAGGCAGAGATTGAAAACCTTCTTCATGTCCTAAGGAAGCATGCATAAATGATCCTCTTAATGGACAAAAGCAACTAAGTCATCCACAACCATGTATGGTGGGACCTTAATACAAATGTAAATAATGTAATTGCCCATAATACATCAGAAAATTGAGTGTTCCTGGGAATCCATTATATCCTCTTCATGCAGATGGCTTTGCACAGGACAAGATGGACATGGGTGGAAGTCCTCCTAAATAGTATTACTTACCAACAATGAAGGGTTCCTAGCATCTCTGTATGGGGTGACATACTACCATTATAATTGGTAGAGGACTTAACACTTGATCAGAACTTCAACCAACCAACGTGGGGGCCAATGGATGATGTCTCAAGTAGTGCAACATGCAGAGCCAGAAACAGTTACATAGTAAAAATGTCATATCAACCTTACAGAAATGTAAGTCCAGTGGCTGCTATAGGAATCTGTACAAGGTATGTGTGCTTGTATTTTTTGCATGCCAGCAAGTGTTGCAGCACTGGAACTTATGACTGTTATAAAGTAGAACAAATGCATTATGGCATTTATCTCTGCATTTATCAATGATTTAGTGTTTAGATCCTCTATTGTGGATGCCAGTCATATCACGTCAGTCGCCCTGCTAGACAGGGGTCCAGGAAAGTAAATAATGTGGGAAGAAATAGCCAGGGAATTGTTATGGCTAGGCTTGTATCGGCCCTAGGGCTGATAGCCTAGTACCAGCCGATGAACCTGTGAACCAGTTTGCCTAATGTTGGGAAAACATCTGAGCTTGATTTTGGCATCTAAAGCATAATACAGTCTGTGGTCATTGTGCCATTGTCAGGCAGGGGAATGGTGGTGCCCAGATTATCCTCAAATTCCATATATTCAAGTTCACCTGTCTATACAACCTATCTCTCAGTCCCAGAAGTGCAGAGCAGGACAGCAAATGGCCAGCATAGCAGCCCAGGGTGCACCGTGTTCTTTCATTCCCCACTGATAGCTTGGGTATAATAGAAAAAGAAGATAGTCACCCCAGCCAGCACAGCAGCCTGGGATGCACCTTCTTGTTTCACACCCCAGGAAACAGTGGGTGCTAGCAGCTCCAATGACCAAGTGTGGGGATAGCAGTAGAGCCTGGCAGGCCAGTCCCCTGCACAACTGAGTTGAGGCTATTACACAATGGATGTGCAGGGCAGTCATACAGTCATGCAGGCACAGACAGATGCCATTGAATAGTGGGCTACTATACACATGGCCCTGGGTTTTAAAACTGGACATTCCAGACATTTTTTACTGTTATTCCATTTCACATTATATTCACTCTCTCACAAATAGCACTTTAGGTAGTGGAGCTGATATGAATTATATATATGAGGGATGAGACACCATTATTGTATTCTCAGATGTATGGCTGAGGGTATACTGTGGACTATAGTTCTGTTATGTATAATTCTGCTCTCTGGACTTGGGTGGCCTTCACAATTAGATAAGAAACATACATAACTGGATCTATATACAAGAACCTTGTCAGGTCACATACATACATGTATAACACCTCAAACAGCTGTATTTATGAATAATTCTTGACTATGTCTGAGGAGCAGGTATGTGGCAAAGATGGAAAATCACTGCTTTGGAAGAAAAAGTTTTGTCTCTTATGCCTAGAGTTGAATCCCACACATTAAAAATTAATTTTGTCAGTGTATAAAGCCAAAAACAAATGTGTCAGGTCATGACATTTATGCTACCAGTGCATGCCTACAAACTTAACTCACCTAACCATTACCTTCCAATTTTCAATATACATTTCCAAGCTACAACAGCAAAAACCCCTCAAACAAAGGTCACATGTCAGATTAACCTTCCAGTTCAAAATATGTATTTCCTCCCTGCTTGGCACTGCTGCTCTATGCTTAACATCGAACAAACACGGTTGGCATTGTTGCTTGAGTTTGCGAACTATCAGTAAACACAATAACAGGAATTGGCAGGAAATCATTAGTTGCCATTTCTCTAGTTCTGGTGTGAGACATGTCTGGAGTAAGAGGTGAAGGTGCCCTGTTTAGGGTACAGAGGCGGTGTGTTCAGGAGTGCAGGATATTAATTGGACTCGGGTCTATATTAGCATGTCGACAGGGCTGTTCATCGAATGCCCTTATGCTTACACATATAAAATGAAATGCCAAAATCCTGAACAGCCACAATAGAGATTTTTTTCCCAGAGAAAAAAATTGCTGGGCCGTTGTTGGAAATTTTCCATTTCCTGCACTGTAGTGCAATCTTGGAGTTGGTATATTTAAGTGGTGAGGGGGGGGGGTGAAGGCCCCACTTTATTTTGTTTGTCAGTTTGGTTTGTTTGATGTTGGCCCAGCAATTTTTTTTCCCTGGGAAAAAATTGCTATTGTGGCCATTCAAGATTTTGTGATTTTGTTTTATATGTGTCGACGTAAGGGCATTCAATGAACAGCCATGTTGACATGCTAATATAGACCCTTGGACTCCTGGTAAAGGGCCACAGTCAAAGGCTTCTACAGTGGGAAAATACTGGCTCCCAGTACAAGTCTGAGGCTTGAAGTAGTTTGGGTCAAGCTGTTTCCAATGTGACTGGCATCCCGTGCACTGGAGAACAATATAGGCACCATTTTAATGACCTACAGCAGTGCAAGTGGGATCTGCTCAACCAGTGTCTGACTGAGGTTCAAACTGCTGACATCCCACAGCTGTGCAAGTATGATAAGAGAGTATTATTAACACATAGAAAGCTAAATATAGGCACGACTGGGTATGCATAATGCTTTTCTGTTATTTTCTGTTTTTTTTCCACAGCTAATGCTGAATTAGAGTTTAATCAATGGGGTCATGCTGATCGAATGGAGAGACTGAGGGCAGTAAGTGGTATGTATGCAGCACAAAAGAAGTATTAATATCACTTTAAAAGTTAGGGATAGATTTTTTGTTTTTTTTATATAGTTGTATCCAACTGAGCATGCATATCCTAACTGTAAAGGCAAGTATGCATGCATTAGTCTGTAGCACAAACTAACTTTAGGAGTGAAGTCTGCAGTCAGAGGTTGTGGATTCAAATCCCATGAGTAACAATTATTCAGTGGTGCATTTCTTTAATAATCCATCTATCCATCCATCTTCAACTCCTTTTCCCATTTTGCACATGGGGCCGGGGTGTCACTTCCACAGTGGCAATCATCTCAACCCAAGGTTTACACTGCAGGGTGGCTAGCCCTGCCAAGGTAGTTCATTCCCACCACTCACTCATACACACACTCTCACCTACAGCCACTTTAGACTGTCCAATCCAGCTGCTGCATGTCTTTGGAATGTGGGACGAAACCTGAGTACCCAGAGGAAACCCATATGACCGAAGGGATAACATGTTGATTCCACATAGAAGGCACCCCAGCCAAGAATCGAACCAGAGAACATTTCTTTAATAATATTACATAGAATTAAACTTTATACAAGTGGCATAAATGCCCTGCTGTTAACTGTAATCTGTATAACTGGACCAAGCATATGAGCAATATATGCACGTCAAGGGTTACTTTCAACAATCTGTAATTATAGTATGTAGTTGTTAGGATGTATACTTTAATGTAATACTTCAGATAAAATAGTTGTATAATTGCATTAATCCATTGTATGTCACATATGATAGTACTAAGTTTTCCCTTTTTTTTCTCTCACCCCAACCCTTATCTCTTTTTTATTTTCTATTATGGATCGTCAAAATGTCTCCATGTCATTCGTCTGTAACAAATCACTAAATGCTTCACAGTGCAGTGAGGTAGGCCATCCCCAGTGGATCAGCCTGGCCCCACTCCACCAGCTACAGCACCGATGCTCAGCACATCTGGGACCCAACTGGCAGCACTCCCTCTGCTGCCCCTGAACTACCCACGCACTCAAGTAGTACTGCCCCAGCAGCTAGTGCTGTGGTACCTTCTGAGACTAGTGGTGGAAGTGAAGATTTCATTACCCCCAAGGAGATACCAGGGTTGGTATGCAGGGTCGGTCACTGCAACATTGTTGTATGCCTACACCAGATGGAGAGGCTGCTCTCCCTAAAGCTACATAGGAGGAAAAGAGGTCAAGCTCTCCAGCCACCAGTGGAGTAAGGGGACAGTGATGACCATCCAGTGGGTGAGGACTAGATGCTCGCTGTCTCCAAGTTTGATGGGAATGAGCCTAGGTTGTCCCCTCCCTCACCACAATCATGGTGTCTCCTAACCTTTTGTGTCTCTCACCATTCCTGTATCTTGTCTTGTTTGTCTTGTTTCTTTGCATTTGCTTCCTCACTTGCCCAACTTACAAGACACAGAATTATTAACACCCCTTACCCAGCATTCCACTCTTACTGAATAAAAAAAATGGGCACCTGCCCCACAAAAAAAATATCATCCCATACATAGCTCCCTATTTTCACACATCTTCTTGACATACTTGATTTTGCCCAATTGGCTATACAAAATGATTACGTTGTTTTTGGGTCTATATTATAAACATGAACGTTTACCTTATTGAATCCCTAAACGTTGACCCGTCCTCATTGAACCGCAAAAACATTGAACACCCTAAACCGCGAAATTCAAAACATCGAACTATCACACTTGTCCCACTCCACCGCCCACTACATACTACTTACACAAACAAACTAAATAAACCACATACATACACTAACCAAATCCCTACATCTAACCCTAAACTCAACCCTACTTCTAAACCTACAATAAATCTTACATATACCACCAAGTATGCACTTAACTAAGGTCTGTAACTATCGCACACTTACCATAAAAAGGTAAACCCAAACAAACTAAATAATCCATACACATACACTTAACAAAACCCTACATTAAATCTAACATACATTACCATCCATGCACTTACCTTAACCCGCACCTATACCCTAAGGTCCGTAACTATCACAAACTTACCTTAAGGAGCTATACTGCAGAAGGTCAACGATTATGATTCGATGTTTCTGGTTTTGCTCTTCCCGACGTTCGATGATTTCATGTTTCGATAAGGACAGGTCAATGTTTAGGGATTCGATAAGGTAAACGTTCGACTTACTAATAGGGAACCTTGTTTTCACCCCTCTTTCTGGAGGTGACTGTCCAAATTCAGCTAATATTCTGCACATGAAGAAATGGATAGCAATGGTTCTTTCCTACCTCCCTCCTGCACATTCCTGAATTGCTTTCCCTTATCTGCAAAGCTATGGAAAAAATCATCATCAACCTTATCCAGAAGGACATAGGCGACCTTCAAACTCTTGACCTGATCCAGTTTGTTTTTGTCAAGGGCAGATCTTGCTTATTAAAACAAGTAGACTTCTTTGAGAATGTCACTAAAGCCCTGCATGAGGGAAAACATTACATACAACCTATCTTGATTTAGCCAAGGTCTTTGACACAATCCCCCATTCAGGTATCATAGAGAAACTCTCCCATCTGGGGATTAACCCATACATTAATAAATGGGTAGCCAACTGGCTTACTGACAGAATGCATACTGTCAAGGTTGAGGAGTCCACCTCCAGCAGTAGACCAGTTACCAGTGGAGTACTACAAGTATCTGTGCTGGGCCCTCAACTGTTTGAAAATTATTTCTCTGAAGACCAGGAGAAGGTAGATGGTCTGTACCTTACCATGTTTACAGATGGCCGTAAACTGGGTGGAATCATATAGAGTCCCCCAGTTATGTTAATATTAGAAAAAGGTCTGACACAGACACATGGTTGGTGTCAAACAAATGGACTGAAACTTAACTCAAAAAAATGTCTCATTGTCGCCTTTGGCAAAGAAGTAGCCTCTGCTAATTATGATATAGATAGCACCCCTCTAAGCTCAAAGTCAGTGGTGCAAGACTTAGGAACACAGGTTGATAGCAATCTAAACTTCAATCACCATGTGCCCACAGTGGTAAGAAAATTATTCTACATTCCACACCTCATAAATAAAGGCATTGCATCCAAGACCAGAGAGGTCATAAGTCTGCTGTATGTGACCCTTATCAGACCACTAACTGAGTACTCTGCTACATTCTGTATGTACCTCACCAGACACCTGCAGCATCTGGAGAGACCACAGAGGTATCTGCCCAAGAGAATCCAGGGCCTCCAAAACATGACATACATGGAAAGAAAGAAAGCCCTGCCACTGTACTCAGCATCACAGAGGCTGCTGAGAGGTGACCTGTGCCTACCCTACAGGGCAGCCTCGGACCCTGCTCTAATGGAAATGCTCTACATCTGCAAATCAAATGGACAAGAATAACTTGCTTCAGGAATCTTAGCCTAGCTGGTGACATAAACAGAACATGCTGGAGAGACAGAGATATTTCCCAGCAATTGCTGCTCCTCTGGAATAGGTTCTCAGTCCATGTGAAGCAGAGCTCCTAAATGACCCTATTCAAGTGCAACCTTGACAAGTGGATCCAGGAGTGATACCTATCTCCTTCATGGACAGGGGCAGTCGGTGTTGATCACAAAATCACTCTGCTAACAGTGACCATCTAACTATGGTCAATAATGGTACTCGGGATTCCAGACAGCTAGGATTGTAAAGGCACTAGGGCCATTACCCTAGTAACCTCCTATGAACCTATGAAACTATGAACCTATGCAGGCCTCCCAACATCCACTACTGATATCATCTACTGTACATTCCCTGCAGCCTTATGAAAGTTGGATTTGCACTGTGGTGTGTAAAGTATTGAGTTCTGTAGTTGGGTTCTGTTCTCACTGCAGTCAAGTAAGTGTGTGTGTGTGTGTGTGTGTGTGTGTGTGTGTGTGTGTGTGTGTGTGTGTGTGTGTGTGTGTGTGTGTGTGTGTGTGTGTGTTTATCTAGCCAGAAGAGCATAAGTGTGTATCCTACAGTTACCATTCAGGTCCCATGAATTGCCACTATTTTGACAGTTGTACATGACTACACATCCATTTCATGCAGGATTCCCAACATCATTTCTCCAATATCCACTACTGATGTCATCCACTATAAGTTGTCCTGCAGCCTTATACAAGTAAGACTTTGCCATGGTGATTGCATAAAGAACTGAGTTTTGTAGTCTGTGTTTTTAGATTGGTAGGGTTTTTTTTTCATTGCAGTCCACTGGTGTGTGTGTGTGTGTGTGTGTGTGTGTGTGTGTGTGTGTGTGTGTGTGTGTGTGTGTGTGTGTGTATTTGTGCATTTATTTGACATTAGAGACAGCCTTTTACACCACCATGTGGGGCACTGCTATTACCATATTCTCCTCACCAGACACTGCTGATGTCATCACATATATCTGATTTGTGGATGTGCACTATTACCACCAGGGTGGGGTCAGAGACGGGCCTGAAGGCCAGGCAGAGCTCATTCCATTCCTCATGATACAGATTACAGTGACATGGCTTTCATTCTATCCACATACAGCATGGGTTGGTTTGTAGGCCCTGAGTTTTTTTGTTGAGAAATCCCTGTGGTCTCTCTATCTGCTGCATGTGTCTAGTGAGGTACATGCAAAAGGGAGCATTATACTCTATTAGTGTTTTAATTAAGTTCAAGTACAGTGCTGTTATACAATCCTCAGATCTGAATATGACGGCATGACTTATGATGTGCACAACATAGCCTTTTGATATCTGTGGACACTTGGTGGTTGAAGTTCAGATTGCTATGTACGTGTGTTCCTAGTGCTTGCATCACTGGTTTTCAGCATAGTGGGAGTGTTGTCAATGCTGTAGTTAGCAGGGAATTCTACTTTACAGAAGGACCAAATAAAGACACATTTGTGCATGTATTTATTGACTGT
This sequence comes from Protopterus annectens, assembly GCF_019279795.1. NCBI lineage: Eukaryota > Metazoa > Chordata > Ceratodontiformes > Protopteridae > Protopterus > Protopterus annectens. Next base: position 1,544,837,219 of record NC_056733.1, read on the forward strand.
GTGGCTTTGTCACCAGTCATTTATCGGAGTTGCCCTCTTGTAGAATGTTTTCATCATTGGTGGACTCAATGATTGCACCCAATATGCAAGGATCAGCAAATGAGGTAAGTGAAAAGCCATACATTTTAGCCTGAACTGTCAAGATATAGATTCCAAATAGCAAAGGACCAAGCACAGATCCCTGGGGTATGCCAATAGTGATAACTCAACTGGTAAAGGTTGATTCACCAACTTTCACAGTATGTGTATTGTTGGAGAGCCAACTGGTTACCCATCTTGTGATGTAAGAGGTAATCCCCAGATGGGAGAGTTTCTCTGTGATATCTGCATGGGAGATTGTGTCCAGACCCTAGGCCAGATCAAGATAGGCAGTATGCACTGTCTTACCTTCATCCAGGCCTATCACACAGAATCAATAGGCTGTTAACTCATTCCCTCCAGTAGAGCTCTTTTGAGTGCGTACCTTTAACTCCTAGTGGGCATGGCTTCAGCATTTAAAAATTGAAGTTATCACCTTACATTTTTAACAAATGCACATTGATAGAGGTCATATATCAATACAATTGTGTTTGCCATCCTGTATGCTTTAAGATAAAATTTTCTGATACCTTGTATGTAACAGTTTTGGAATTATTAATGGAAATATGAAAAGGCAATATTTGATGCCTAGAGGAGTAGGATGTAACTGCAGAAATGCCTGGAGACGTCACTTGGGTGTAATGAGTTAAAACATCATATAACATCAATAGCATGGCTCAGCAAATACATATCCTTACATGGTTGAATACACACCTCAACACACCCTCCAGATTGAATATGTCCCCATAGAAGGGTGTACATCAACATGCATCCCTCTGAGTTGGGGGGACCACATCCAATGCATGTTATAGACATATGTTGACTCTCCTCATCTGTGAGGTAGACCAACAAGTCATCATGGGCATGTTCTAAATGGACACTAGTAATATACCGGCTATGTGCAACAGACCTGTGTGAGTTGTTATCTGTTAGATGTCCTTAAAGAGGTCATTAACAACATGCACGATGATAACACTATCTTCCTTTCAAATTTGACAATTCCAAGGCATTTGATACAAATCCACACTGAGGTATTCACTCAACAGTGCCACCTCTTGCCACAAACACCTATATCACCAAGTAGGTAGACCAGTGAATCACATAAGTGGCATCTAATTATGTTGATATATGTGAAGTGACCTACTTCTCAGGTCCAGTGATCAGGTCCATACATCAGGGCTGCCTGCTAGGCCCTTTCTTGTCCATTAAAACAAACAAAATTATACTTCCGCTCTAAATAAAATAACTAGAAAAACAAAAGAAAGAACATACGGAAATACCCAAATAAAGTGTTTAATCAAAACACATCATACAGTAAGCACTTTCATCATTCACCATGACTTCTTTAGACTGAATGATGCTACATCTCATAGACACAATTTAAATAGTATATGCACCAATCATGCACCTAACACCTCCCATGTGGGTGGCCTTTTTTAATGCTTGAGACCTTTCCTTTTCAAATAAGCAACAAAGTCATCTCTGTTGTTAAGATCTGGTGGAAAGTAGGCATTCAGTCTAACTTGCCATATATATTCTCTCCAACTTAACTCATCTTCAGCATCAAAAATTGTATCATAATTAGGTACTTCATCTAAAATTAAAAACTTAAAATTAACCAGACATTTATTGGCTTTATAATGCTTAGCTAAAGCATTATGTGGGGAGAACAAGTAGAGAGCTCTACAAATGTATGTATGAGCATAAACATGCTGTAAAAACTGGGGATGTAAAAAATGCTTTAGCTAAGCATTATAAAGCCAATAAATGTCTGGTTATTCAGTCTGAAGAAGTCATGGAGAATGACGAAAGTGCTTACTGTATGATTTGTTTTGATTAAACCCTTTATTTGGGTATTTCCATACGTACTTTTGTCCTTTTTTTGTCCATTATTTAAGTCACAGATGTCACAAATGACATACACATCATGTGTCCAAACAGCTGTCTGAAGGACTACAGATTGTGGGCAATCATTGTCTCCAACTGTGATATTAGTATAATACAGACCAAATGACATGCCATGACAACACCTGCAAAGAAAAAAATAACATGGGGGAATTTTTTACATCATGAAAACAAATGCACATCACAAAGATAATGTATTTTACATGGCAGTGCATGTAGCCTTATAGATCATTTACACACCTTCTGTATAGAACGCCTGAATGAGATTTCACAATGCTCTGCACTGTATACACCATCATGTACTTTGTCTGGAACATGTACATAACTATACGCGAAGCCCTGGTAATCATTGTGGCATTCTGCACAATCTCACTAACCTAATGTGCTCTGACATAACCAGGTTTGCTATCCATGTTTCTTTACATGGTTTCCTGCCTGGCAGAACTGTTGCCAGCCTTGAAACTGCACTTGTTTAAGTTCAAACATGGTGCATGCATGAATATGTAATTAGTACTGCTGCTCACCATTCATCACCATGCACACACGGGTCTACTTTTTCTTATTGAAAGCTCATCCTTTCGAAAAGAAAAAGTATGGGCCCATTTACTCGAATGTGCACTTAAACAACAGTGCAGTTTCATGACGACTGGTTCAACGAACTGGTAATATAACAAAAAAAACAAAAAAAAAAACACTGCAGCACCACATCACTCTACAGTGCAGATAAGGAATATACCTGTTTCTCCACTATAGTGCAGTCTCGGAGTTCGTATACATATATATATATATATATATATATATATATATTTATATATATATTTATATATATATATAAAGTAGCAGGGGTGGTGGGGTGCAGCCCCCCTACATGGGGGTGCAGGGGGCTTACCCCCCGCAAAAATGACTTTGCAGTGTTTTTTTTTTAGTCTTACCGGTTCGTTGAACCAGTAGTCGTGAAAGTGCATTTTTGTTTAAGTGCACTTTCGCATAATTGGGCTCATACTTCTTCTTTTTGAAAGGAGCTTTTGATAAAAAAAGTAGATCCACACACATGTAAACTCTGTGTAGGCTTTGCTTGAATAATACTCAGAGTTTACCGAATTCCAGGGAAAAACTATTATATTTGTAATATTTTGTAAACAACTTACAATATGTCAGAAACCACTCCAGTTACACAAATAATATCTGCAGCATTTTGTTCATCTAGCTGAGAGCTTTTATATGAGCTAAGCAGTGTCTATTTTACTTGGCTGTTGAGATATTTTGGAAAGCATGAAATTTATATCTATATAAATAAATATTATAAGAGCAACAACTGAGATCTCTTGACCTGCACTAGACAGAGGTCAACTATCAATACAGTTCAGTTTGGCATTGTATACGCTTTAATATGAAATATTTTAATACCTTGTATGTAGCATGGTTTAGAATTATTGATGCAAATAAGAACAAACAATATTTAACTACTAGAGGCATTAGTAAGATTTAACTGCAGAAGCACTTGGAGGTATCACTCAGCTGTAATGAGTTAAGTAAAACTATTCACTTCTAAGCTTGTGTGGCTGGTCTTCTATAATATGTGCCAATGATATTTATTATCCAAGAGAAAGGTTATCATTAATCACTAGATAAGCTATGGCACCTTGTCTCCAGTTAGCCTAGATAATTTTGGTCTACTACCAAGGAAAGTATTAGTATGACTTCTTACTTGGCTTAATTTAAGAACTGCAAATAAATAAAGGTCCCTGACTTTCCAGGGTGGTGGCAGTATGATCATGACAGAAATAAAGTTCTGGGGAATGATGAATTCTGCCAGTCTTTCCTACACTGTTGCGTGTGTGCGTGTGTGCATGTGTGCATGTGTGTGTCTCTGTGTGTCTGTCTGTCTGTGTTTGTGTGTGTTTGTGTCTGCACATGCGTGTGTGTGTGTGTGTGTCTGTGTGTATATTTAAAATAATAAGTTATTTCAAAGGCAGTTACCATGAAAAGAGTCACTAGAAAACACTGTGGTTTACAGAAAATGGTGAAAAAGGGTCCTGGGGGAGCTATGTGAAAGACACAACTCTGTTTGTGGCCTGTATGCTGTGATGTTGAAAGCTCATATCCAGTGCACCACCAGCACATACTATTTTATGAGCTTAGTGTCAGCTTGCATTTTTTTAATTGATTATTAAGTTAGACTTTTTGTGTACTTTCTTTCTCGTACTTCAACTACTGGGTACTAGTGGTATGACATGAGATACCATCCATCTGGTGCTGCCTGGGTACTTTTCTCACATACCTGGTTGGCACTGGTAGGATTCAAACTCTAATTTGTGGCAAATGTCATATTTTGTTGGACACTATTGTGATTTGTACGCATTCCAGAGTTTGTGGCTTTCATAAGGGTGTCATTAGCCATGGCTACAGGCCACTGACATAATTCACAGGTGTCCCAGATCTGGTCATCATGAGTGCTACTTGGATGGTGCATTGCCACATTACACATACTACTGTGTGCATTGCAAACCACCCAGTGCTTGATGGAGTGGAATCCCTTAGATTTAATATACTGCTGTCACTCTGTCCAACATGAGGCCTTGATGGCAATGTGGGTATATTCAATGGCACCGACTATCTCAGGGAAAAGTGCTACACCATGAAACATCTGCATGATTTTGTTTCACTCTTCTATAATACATAAAACACACATATGCTCTTTGGCATGCTGCAGCATGGCATCCAAAGGCACTTGCCTGTGATGCAACTAATGTGCACGCCACTGGTCACTGCAAGGTCCTGGTAGTAAAAATTGTCAATGATACATCTACCTTGTTATCCACATGAATGTGTATTCCCTGTAACAAATGAACCTGCATGTGAGGGTGGCACATATACCATCTCCTGTATGGTGTCTCCCATCATACTGATTATCATGCTGTGGGGTGGATTGAATGTTAAGCATGGATAAAGCCTTCCATGGCATGAAGGGTGATGAAGTGAACCTTTGCAGCTATTTTATAAGTGGATAGCTTTAAAAATGTACATTTTTTTGATAATACTGCTATTACCTCTAGCATATGTGTGGTAAATGCCTCTGTTCATTATGGTTGTATGTTGTACAGCTGCACTGGAGGTTGGTCCTCTTTGTACAGTTTTATACATTTCTGAATCACTCTGCCGTGTTGATAATTTCCATTTGGAATTGCTCTCATTATTATAACATTGCTCATTTCTATCTCAAAATACAGCCATTTGGATATCACACAGGCTGCAGCATTTTGCAAACTCACTATTTTTATAAATCATCCCCACCCTGTACACTGCCACTCATCACTCAGTTTTGTCTAACTGGGCTATATATTTATTTATTTATTCATTCATTCATTCATTCATTTATTTATTTATTTATTTATTTATTTATTTATGAAGGTCAGTCCATGTCTAAAAGATTCCAAGTGAATCAATACAATAATGGGGTAAACAAACCATAACAAAACAGGAAATTCTCTGACCATCTTTTTTTTCTTCTTTTGGTTTAATCTTTTAATAAACAAATGGAACTTTAAATTTGTTAGTAAATGAGAAAATAATGAGAAATTCATACATATGCTTTACAACTAAACGTATTAGAATATAGGCCAAAAACTGCACTGTGCCTAAAGATCTAGGGCAATATGTAGGAAGCCTGGGCTTTAGTACATTAAAAATGGATTACTCACTGTTCCTCATAGAAAGGGGAGTTTTCAAATATACAGTAATTTTTTGGCTTTTACACTAACTTCACTTGTGTTGAGTTTTAAGGACTGCATATCTGGTCCTTTAACACACAACAGTGTTGTAATTTGACTCTCTCAACACTCTTATAGTGAGTGACTAATAGTAGGTTTTCACAAATATGTTTACATGATTGACTTATGCACAGGTTGGTGAAATAGGAAATTCAATGTTTATAATGCAAAGCTTGTATTTCAACAATATTAATCCTTATAAAGAAGACCAAAACACTGGTAAAAGCAGCAATAGTGTGATGTCCTGAGCAGGAAAGCAAGAATGCACTCAAATCACGTATCTTTCTCAGTAAACTTAATTGGAATTTACAGAGTAAAGCCTAAGACATTTTTGCTGCCAATGATTATCTGTTGCAACAGTATTATTTTATCTATGACAAATGTAATGTAATTTTAGGGTGGCACATTAATGCAGTGGATAGCATTGTCACCTTACATCAATAGCTTCTCCAGGTTAATTCTCAGTTGGGGTGGCTTCTGTGTGGAGTCTGCATGTCCTCTTTGTGTTTGTATGGGTTTTGGATACTCTAAAATTGCAATAGATGTGAGTGGTATGATAGAACATCTGTAGCAGGGTTGTTACCAGGTGATGTGAACCGTGGCTCGACTGTCAAAGTGACATCCCGACCCCATGTACAAAAAAAAATGAGAAAAGGGATTTTGGATGGAAATACATAACAATTTGTTACATTATGGAGTGAGTAATTTTACATCTGAGTATATTCTGATTCACAGACAAATATCATGACATTGCTTAGTCGTAAAACTCAAGTAAACGTGAGTGACAATATGAGACAACTTTCCGTAGTGCAATCTTGTAGTTTAATTGCTATGGTAGGTTTTAGACTCCTGATAGGCAGTCATCCCATGTTTATCTGACTCACACGTGTTCAATTTTTTTATGTGACGTATTTCTTTATATAATTTAGTAGGTATAAAAAGTATAAAAAGTATCACAAAGAAGAAAAATCAACCAAATGAGGGTTGACTAAGCAGGAATTAATTATCTGTCAGAAATCCACTGTATGTCTTGCTGAGGAGTCAGCTGAACTGAGATGTACAGAAACATACCACCGCCATTACTTAGTGTAATAATTAACTTATTAATATCACACATATACATATTTTAATAATTCCAAAACAGCCCAAGGCCAAGCCATGTGTGATGACAATAAAAGTTACACAATGATACACTCCTAGTTATTGCACAAATTGAATTAGCTTATGCCTAACTTGACAGTATTATTTCCTGTAATAAAAAAAAATAGAAATATATACTCCTCTAATCAAACATAAAATTAAGTAGGCACTATTGTCTGCCAGTTGCACAATTTCCTGCATACCATCTGCTCACTAAAGATATAAGCTACACCCACTGGCCACCCTTAGTATCTGGGGACACAGAACCATCAAATTCAACAGAGTGGACCTTTGTTTCCCTTCTTATTAGCTGATCATAAGATGAGGACTGACATCATTCCACAGGGGATGTGGTTTAATTCATGTAATTAGCTATTCCAGCATTTGATCTAGTGACACTAGCTGATGGTATAAAAATTCAGATATAGTGTGAATGTTTAATAACTATACATGTTCATCATTAAGGAACCATTTCGCCAGATTTTTACATTTTATTTTATCTTGTTTGACTGTTCTTGGAAATGTCAGTGAGCCACCTGCAAAAGTATTCCTTATGTTCATTTCCCTAGACTTTGCCATGTGTAAAGTGTAAATGTATTAACTTTGTTGCACTCTTTTCATGATGGTGAACTCCCATGTCACTACTCATTTTAGAAATCAGTGATGGTGTGGTTTCTATTTGTATGGTGGCAATGATTCACTTTTTACATGTTTTTCTGTTTTGGTCATGACTTTGTGACCATGCTGTAAGTACCTAAATATGTAAAGCTGGATGCTCTGGGCAAGTTTTTCCACGTGTGTTGATCAGGGAGGAGGACTTGTCTGTGCAGAAATAAATAAATAAATAAATAATGGTCCGGATTCACGATGGCTTGCACGGAGTCTAAGAGTAGTGTAAGACTCCATGCAGCCATCATGTCCGACGAGCGATCCACGAACAGCCTGCAGGGGCGTGTAAGAGAGCTCCTAAAATGGCTCTTACACGGACAGGGCTTAGATATGCAAATGATCTCACTTGCAGCCGAAAGGCATGCAAATGAGGTAATTTTGTGATCCAGGAAGCACACACTTGTCCGTGTAAGAGCCGTGTTATCTGCAGAAATGTACTCAGTTGACAACTGAGTACCGTTCTGCAAATAGCAGTCAGCTCCAAATAAAGGTTGCATATGTTCCAGGAAGCATGCCAATGACCAAATATATGGCCACTGGCAACGTACCACCATGCAAAATTAAAATAATTTTTTTTTTTTTCCGTGATCGCCGATGTTTAAATGTAGCGCAGCACCGCGCAAACGGGCTGCGCTAAAAAAAAAAAAAAAAAAAAAAATATTTAAAACCCATAAACATGGGTTTTATGCAAACCATCAATTTACAATGTAAGGGAAGAGCAGAATGAAAACAACATGGCCACCGAGTAGGGGTTGCTAAGAGGGGAAGCTCAGTGTAAGACATGTAACTAAGCATTAGTAGGCAATCCTATGTAAATGAGTGTTAGGTTAGTGAATCACACTTTTACATAGCAGATGAGCACATTCCCTGGAGTGTATTAGTAGGATAAGGGGGAGTAACAGAGTAGGAGATAGGTGACATCACAGGGGGGGTATGTATGAAAGAAATGAAGCTCATTGAAGCAGAGTGGGATGTGAAAGCTGTCAGTTAGACATCATGGAAAGAGGTGTGTCAACAGGTAGACATGGGAAAGCCAAGAAATGGAAGGTGTACACTGTGGATAACACCAAAGTTTCTTGATGAGTGTGCATGTGCGCGTGTGCATGCTGGGAAGCCCGAGTAAGATGGAGTGTGCGCGTGTAAGCATGAGTGTGCGTGTTTATGCCGGAGTAAGCATGTAGAAGCCTGTTTAAAGACTTGTAAATGTGTTTGCGCTGGTGTGCGTGCATTTTAACCCGAATAAGCAAGTTGTAGTCCATCTCAGCTTGTGTGCGCACGTGTTAGCTGCTGTGCATGTGTTTGCCCTTGTATGCACGTCGCTCCCCCCTGAGGAAACAGACAGGAAAAAGGAAGCACAACAAATTGTAGGAAGCTACCAGGGAATACTAGCAGAGCTAGCAGGTGAAAACAATAAGAATCAGGCAATTACACAGGCAGAACAGTAGCCCAGCCCAGCACTGAAAACTCTGCAAACAGCAGTGCAGTATGTGTCTCTGAAGAGACACTGCAACACTGGAGTAAGCTACTAGAAGTGAAAACTGAAAAAGCTTCACTCAGACAAAAAATGCTAGGGGCTGCCATAGCTGTTATAATTCAACATATGCAACATGCTGAGGGTGGTGACAATGCAAATGCTGCTGGACAACCCACAGTGAGGAGATGGAGAAGAGTGTACAGGCCCAGGGTCACCTACCAGGGGTTACATGAGCTGGAGATAGTGGAGTGCTATAGAATGGACAGAGACCTCCTGCAGCAAATTGTTGAGCTGTGCAGGCCACGCCTCACACATAGGACCAACAGAGGGGAACCCATCCCAGTGGGAACCAAGGTATGTGTTGGAATAAGAATACTAGCAACAGGTACCTTCCAGAGGCCAACTGGTGATATGATGGGGATATCACAGGCATCAGCATCCAGGGTACTGCACCAGTTCCTGGATGCCATGTCAGCACATGTCGGTGATCATGTATATTTCCCCAATCCCCGTGAGGTATTGGCCAGCAATATGTGTCTCTTCCAGCAAATAGCGTAATACCCTGAGGTAGTGGGTGCAATAGACTGCACGCATATACGCATCAAAGCACCAGCCGGTGAGTGGGGTAGGGCCTACATTAACCGCAAGGGCTTCCCCTCCATCATCTGCCAGGTTGTGTGTGATGCCCAGGGCATAATAATGAATGTGTGTGCTGGCTGCCCTGGAAGCTACCATGATTCCCATATCTGGCATCTGACGCAGCTGTACCAGACATTTGCCAATGGGGACATCCCACATGATCACCTACTGGGGGATGCTGGCTATGCACCGGAGCTGTGGCTGATGACACCCATCAGAAATGCACACACACCTGAACAGGAACGCCATAATGAGGCACACGCACAAACACATAATGTAATAGAGCATGTGTTTGGGCTGCTCAAGTCATGGTTCCAGTGCCTGGACACATCTGGTGGAGCCTTGCAGTACTTACCAACTACATGTACCCAAATTGTCATGGTATGTACTATGCTACATAATATGATTCTGCGAAAACAGCTGCAGCAGGACCAGCATAGGCCCGGCCCAAACAGCCCCCCACCATTGCCAAGGCCATCACAGGCAGAGCGTGACTCGGAGGAGGAACAACCTGAGCCTGCCTCAGAAGGCAGAAGGAGGCATGCCCAGTATGCCTTGGCCTTGGCAAAGAGGCAACACATAGCACATACACTGGCTCAGTAGGAACCCCAGAAATGATACCTCTCTCTGACTCACACATATAGTAAAAGGGATGCCTAAGTTGACACAACCTGCTTTCAAACATGTACAGGGAGTGTGGTATGTGCATCAAACATAGGCAGCCATGCAGCACCACCTGAGGCATGATTGCCATGTGTTAAGCAATGTAACACCATGTAATATATGCAAACTGGATGACCCATGAGTAACATCCTACCCTCACCAAGCATGATGCCACAATATGAAGACAAGATGATCAATTACAACAATTGGCTTAAGTATTGTTGTTAGTCAAAGGGGATCTAATGCCTGTCAGCCTGGGATGACATGCTGAGCAAGACACAATGCTCCGCTAGGGATGGCTTGCACCTATCACCCCTGGCCTTTTGGATACTGGCAAAGGCTGTTGTCACCCCCATAGTGCCTTGAATAGGTAAGGCTCAAAATACAAACCCACCTCCATAGGTATCACAAGGGATACGAAACTAGAAGTAATGCTACCCAATGCCAGAAGTCTAAACTGCAAGATGCATGCAGTACAAACTCTCCACAGCATGGAGAATGTTGATATCTGTGCAGTAACAGAAACCTGGTTCAAGGCTCCCAAGAGCACCCTAGCACTACCAAGTTACACCTCATACTATGCTTTACAGCCCCAAAACATGGAACAAACCACAAAAGGAGGGTGAGTATCAATAATTGTCATGGATACCCACACCACCAGGTTGGTGCCACAGTATGAAGCAGCACAGACTATCCATGTGCAAGTAACAGTGGCTAAAACTGCCTCCCAGTTTGTAGCCTGCTACAGACCACCCTCCTAAATCCAGGAACCCAACTTGGCCTACTTGAGAACACATGAAAATATGAAGGTCTCACCAAACAACATTATATTGGGCGACTGCAACTACCCAAACATAGACTGAGAGCATTATTCTAGCACCAACACCCTAGGCCAAAGGTTCCTAGACTTCATAAACCGAAATGCTATGGAACATTGTCACCACTCCCACAAGAGGGGTAAACATACTGGACCTGATAATCACCAACATGGGGACTCTACAGCCAAGACGAGAAGTGTATCCCTCACTGGTAAGATCAGACCGTACAGTAATCTCACTGGATATTCACATCCTGATCCCAGTCCCTGGCCAGCAAACCACAGTGAAAAACATGTGTAAAGCAAATTATGCACTCCTCCAAACTGAGGTGGAATCCATTAAAGCCCTTGTGCCTGTGGAAAATATGGCCCAGACCTCAGAACCCTTTATGAATGCATTCTATGAACACCTTCAGGAATGCATGGACTATGCAATCCCAAATAAAACCAAGACCCAATCCTCCAAAGGCAGGCATCCTGTCTGGTGGACCCCAGCCATTAACAAACCATGCAAGAGAAGGAGGAAGCTACTACATGACAGAGCAAAACGCAAAAAGGGAAGGCATCACTGATCAGTATTATGACAAATAATTATGGCCACACATAAAATCCTCTAAGGCCAGCTACGAGATAAAAATTGTGCAGGACACTAAGGATAATCACAGGGCTTTCTTTACTGATGGTAGGAACCTGGGTGGGAATTCTCAGATATTCTCAGAATTAGTCCAAAATGACAAACAATACACCAAACCCACAGACATTGCCAACATCCAACCTGACAGGTTCAGTGCAAACTCCCCCCCCCTCACCAAAAGGCCAAATATCTATCCAGAAGAGTGCTGGCCCCCTGACATCACAGATGCTCAGTTAACAGCCAGCATCCCTAAAGCAAAACACACAGCATCAATGGGACCAGATGTTGTCCCGGGCTGCATCCAACATGAAGTCCAAGAAGAATTGAACACCAAATAAAACCTCTGCTCATTCTCAGCCTTACCACAGGATATGTACCCAAACAGCAGTGTACAGCAACAGTGGTCCCTCTCCACAAAGGTGGTGCCTGAATGGATCATGCAAACTATCACCCCAGAACCCTGACTAGCATGGTCTGCAAAGCTATGGAAAGGATCATCATGGACCTCAGAAATAAAGATATTGGGGACCTACAGACACTGGACCCTACCCAGTATGGCTTTCTTAAGGGCAGATCCTGCCCCTTAAACCTGGTTGAGTCATTTGAAACAGTCACCAAGGCCATTGATGAGGGGAAGGTGGTCCACACAGCCTACCTGGACCTTGCAAAAGCCTTCCATACAATACCCCACGTGGGCATTATAGATAAGCTCACCAGCTTAAACATAAACCCCTATGTCACTACATGGGTTGCAAACTGGCTCAAGGACAGAACTGGCATGGTCAGAAATGCTGGAGACATGTCAGAGTCCAAACCAGCTACAACTGGCATCCCTCAAGGCTCGGTCCTGGGACCCCCCCCCCCCGTTTGGTATATAATTCTCGGAGGTACAGGCCAACATGAAAGGACTGTGTCTGAACAAGTTTGCAGATGACTACAAACTGGCCGCCATATCTGACCCTCCAGCTGACACAAGCATCCTACAAAAGGGCTTCATAGAAACAGACAACTGGTGCCACAGCCATGTCATCAAGCTAAACACAAAAAAGTGTATAGTCATCCCCTTTGGAAAAACAGTAAGTGGCCACCAATTACCACATAGGTGGTAACCCATTACGTACAGAAGAAGTAATAAGAGACCTGGGGACACAAGTTGATAGAAATCTCGCATTTGACAACCATGTGGCTGTAGTGGTTATAAAAACATTTCATATACCCACCTAATCATGAAGGTAATCACATCTATATCAGGGGAGGTCATCGTGCCTCTTCAGTCATCCTTCAACAGGCTCACAATTGAGTACAATGCCCCTTGTGGGAAGTACCTTAGCAGACACCTCCAGCAACTGGAAAGACCCCAAATCTGCCTGATTAAACAAACTGCAGCTACACACAGTGGCATACTGCCTGCCCAGAGGCGATCTGTGCCTGATGTATATAGCCATGTCCAACATGGAATCAATGCACATGCTGCACCTTGTAAAATCTGAATCCCATTGAGCTATGCACATGAGAGACATGAACCTCAGCACTGGAATAAATAGGACATGCTGTAGTGATTGATCCATAACCCAGAAGCTCCCTCCACTCTTGAGTAAATTCACAGTCCAGGTTAGACAGAGAGTCCCTCATTGACTCTCTTCAAGAGGAATCTTGATGAGTGGATGGCAGATGGTAGGTTTACCCTGGGTATCACTTTTATGTCACAGTTAGACAGAGGCACAGTATACTAACCTTGAAAAATGTCATGGCAAACTCCAGTTAAAATATGTGTTGAAGGGCAAACACACTCTGACTAGGATTAGAAATGCCCTAGCGCACATAGCCTAGTGTTTCTCAATGTTCACTCAAGTTGTGGAATACACTAGTAATGTTGGACAAGCCTGGTTTAAGTAGGCCATAGCTGAACAAAATGCAACATGGTCATACCTTAGTCTGGTGTGCACAGTATGAATATATAAAGCAGTGATGGGACTCAAACCCAGGATACTGTGCACCAGAGTGAAAGGACTGAACCACTACACTATCTGTTTGGTTGGTATGAAAGAATGTTGACAAGAGTATGCAAACTGTCCCATGGAAACCCTGCAGGCACAGCATAATCCCTGTTGGGTTCAGACACAAAGCAGTTGGGCAGTAAGAACACAACATGACTTCCAACACACACACTATAAATGACAAATATTGTTCAAGTTCACACACAACCACAAATGTAGTGGACCTCAGATCTCAACATATGGAAAGGTCACACTGGGCATGCTCACACACTTTGATAAATGAGACATATGTCAGGCAACAAACCATGGAAAGCCTGAACTGGACATGCTCACACACTTAGGCCATGTCTCAGTATAGCAGTCGGACACACATATCTGGCATTTGTATGTGTTAAGCCAGGAACCTCCCACAATACAGCAATCTGCCCAGTGCACACAGTTAAATGACAACAGAGGCATAAGTAATATACTGGAACCCTGCCATGATCAAACATCTTCCACAGATACACAAGTTGTTCATAGAAACAGGGAAAGCTATGGCAATAAAGACCACAGTTTATCAGCAACAAATATTGTGCATCCCAAACATAAACATATGGGTGCAGAGGTCGATACTAGGCTGTTTGCCCTAGGGAATACATAAGCCTAGCCAGAGTGTATTTGGCATCTGCCTCCCCAGTACAGTAGCCTACTGTGCCTCTGTAAAGTAGGTCACGGAAGGCACCCTTTAAGGTTAGTTTGCTGTGCCTCCGTCAAGCAGGGACACAGTGGAGATCCCAGGGGTTGAATTTGCGATGTCACATCCATGTGGCTGGAGTTTGCTGGAAGAGGGTTGCCGAGGGTCTATGTCTAACATTAATTAGGATTCAATTCCAGACTGAGGGGAGCCTTATCTGTAGTGTCTGGGCAATTTCACTGTCAAAACTTGCAAGTGATGATTTTGAGGGATTGAAGTGTCCTGCCAATACTGTTCAGAGATGTCCTCTCTCTGTGGGATATTGCTCTGTTATGTATTAGCTCACTACTTCTGTTGTACAGCTTATATATGGCTGGTGTCAACCAGACAGGTCTCCTGTTGTGGAGGAGTCTTGGTTTTATTTGGGATAGCATGATCAATGAAAACCTGCAGGTGCTCATAGAATGCATTAGTAAAGGATTCTGCAGATTGGGCTGTATAATCCTCCAGCACAGGGCCTTGGAAGTATTCCACCCCAGTCTTCACAAGTGCAAAGTCTGCTTTTGAGAAATACTTTGTTAGCAGTGATTTCCTTGCCTGGGGGTGGGGATCAGATATGGACGTCCAGGGAAAGTTGGTTATGGTCATATCTTAACAATGGTGGTCTACCTCTGGTGTGGAACATAGAATCCCCATGTTGGTGATGATCAGGTCCAATATATATTCCCCCTTGTGGCTGTGGTGACTGGTTCTGCCATAGCACATGGATTCACAAATTGTAGTGGCTGTAGGGTGATGTTGTTGAGGCCTGAGTAGTTCCCCCAGTCAATAATCCTGTACCTGAAGTTAACCACTGTAATGGCGTATGTGAACACCTTCATATCCCACACTGTTCCCAGGGAAGCCAAGTGTGGTCCCTGGATATGGGAGGGGGTGGTCTGAACTACACACCAAACCAAAAGGCAGTTTTGCACAATGGTAGTTGTATATGTGTGGCCTGTCCTGCTCAGTGCAGTGGTAACAACCCAGAGGTGTGTATCTGTGATGTATATAGGTTCATAGGTTCATACTAGGCTATCTGCCCCAGGGCATTTATAAGCCTAGCCAGAGTGTGTGTGGTTTTTGTCACCCCTTGGAATGAGAATACTATGCCCATTTAGGGTTTAGTTTACTGTGCCACTGTCTAGTAGTGACACAGAGATGACCCCCGGGGTAAACCTATGAACTCCCATCCACTCATCAAGATTTCTCTTGAAAAGAGTCAGTGAGGGGCTCTGCCTAATATGGACTGGGATTCTGTTCCAGAGTGTAGGGAGCCTCTGGGTTATGAATCTGTCCCTCCAGCATGTCCTATTTATGTCTGTGTTGAGGTTCAAATCTCTTGCTCTCGTGGCTCTGTTGGATTTGTATTTTCTGAGGTGGAGCATGTCCATTAATACCGGATAGGACATGGCCTTGTACGTCAGGCATAGATCGCCTCTGAGTAGGCGGTATGCGACTGAATAGAGCTGGAGTTTCTTCAGCCGGGCAGCATATGACATATGTTTGAGACCCTTGATCCTCTTGGTGAGGTACTTATGGGGTCTTTCTAACTGCTGCAGGTGTTGGGTAAGGTACATCCCAAATGGGGCATTGTACTCAATTATGGGCCTGACAAGGGAAGGGTATAGGGGCACGGTGACCTCTCTTGTTCTAGATGTGAATCCTTTCATGATAAGGTGGGTAATATAGAAGGTCTTCCTAATCTCCTTGGCAATGTGAGTGTCAAATGAGAGGTTACTGTCAACTTGGGTCCCTAGGTCCCTGATTACTTCTTCCGTACTTAATGGATTACCACCTATGTAGTAATTTGTGGGTATTTTGTTTTTCCCAAAGGGTATGACTATACAATGCTTGGTGTTCAGTTTAAGGCCATGACTCTGGCACCAGTTATCCATTTCTACGAGGCCTTTCTGAAGGATGCTTGTGTCCGCTGGAGTATCAATCATGCCGCCCAGTTTGCAGTCATCTGCGAACTTTCTCAGCCACAATCCTCCTGTTTGCTTGCACCTTGGTAAAATAAATGTCGAACAAGAGGGGTCCCAGGACTGAGCCCTGTGGGACACTGCTTGCGACTGGCTTAGAGTCTGACATGGCTCCAGCAATTCTGACCTTGTGGATTCTGTCCTTGAGCCAGTTTGCAACCCATCTTATGACATATGGGTTTACATTTAAGCTGGTGAGCTTGTCTATGATGACCGAGTGGGGTATTGTGTCGAAGGCTTTTGCAAGATCAAGGTAGGCTGTGTGAACTGCCTTACCCTCATCAATGGCCTTAGTGACTGTTTCAGAAAAGTCGACCAGGTTCAAAAGGCAGGATCTGCCCTTTACAAAGCCGAATTGGGTAGGATCCAGTGTCTGCAGGTCCCCAATGTCTTTGTTTATGAGTTCCATAATGATCCTCTCCATAGCTTTGCAGACCAGGCTCGTCAAGCTTATGGGGCGGTAATTTCCAGGGTCCGTAGAAGCATCTCCTTTGTGGAGTGGGACCACTGTTGCTGTACGCCATTCTTTGGGTACGTATCCTTTATTAAGGATAAGATTAAACAGCAGCCTTATGTGCGGGTTTAGTTCCTCTTGGAGTTCATGTAGCATGCAACCGGGACACCATCTGGTCCCATTGATGCTGTGTTTTTAGCTTTGGAGAGGGCGGCTCTCACCTGGGCATCTGAGATGTCAGGGAGGCTACACTTTGCTGGGATAGATATTTCTCCTTTTTGGGGGGGGGGAGAAATTTGCACTGAACCTGTCTGCCAGTATGTTGGCAGTGTCTGTGTGTTCAGTGTATTTTTTGTCATTTTGGACTAACTCTGAGCATATCTGGGAGTTTCCACCCAGGTATCTAACATAACTAAAGAAGGCCTTGTGATTGTCTTTAGTGTCTTTTGCGATCTTTTTCTCAAAGCTGACCTTGGATGATTTTATGAGTGATGTGGTTTTTTGCTAGTACTGATCAGAGATGCCTTCCCTTTTGGGGATTTTGTTCTGTCATGTAGTAGCTTCCTCCTCCTGTTGTAAAGCTTGTTAATGGCTGGGGTCCACCAGAAAGGATGCCTGCCTTTGGGAGAATGGGTCTTGGTTTTATTTGGGATTGCGTGATCCATGCATTCTTGAAGGTGTCCATAGAAAGTGTTTATAAAGGATTCAGTGGTGTGGGCTGTGGTTTCCACTGGCCCAGGGGCCTTGAAGGATACCACTTCAGTCTTAAGAAGTGTGAAGTTGGCTTTTGAGAAATTCTTCACTGTGGTCTTTTGTGCTGGGGGTGGGGGCGGGATTTGTATTTCCAGTGGGATTAATTTATGGTCTGATCTCACTAATGAGGGGTATACTTCCGGTGTGGAGCATTGTGTCCCCATGTTCGTGATGATCAGGTCCAGTATATTATCTCCTCTTGTGGGAGTGGTGACTAGTTGTTCCATTGCATTTGAGTTTAAGAATTCTAGGAACCTTTGGGCTAGGGTGTTGGGGCTTGAGTAATGCTCCCAGTCTATGTTTGGGTAGTTGAAGTCTCCCAATATAATGGTATTTGGAGAGACATTCATACTCTCCAGTGTCTTCATGAAGGCTGAGTGGGGTTCCTAAGTTTGAGTGGGTGGTCTGTAGCATGCTACAAACTGTAGGGCAGTTTTGCCTATGGTTAGTTGCACATGGATGGTCTCCAATGCTTCGTGCATTGCCACTAACCTGGAGGTGTGGGTATCTTTGATGAATATGGATACTACCCCTCTTTTTGTGGTTCGTTCCAAGTTTTGGGGCCGAAAAGCATGATATGAGGTATAACCTGGTAGTGCTGGGGTGCTCTCAGGAGCCTTGAAGCAGGTTTCAGTCGCTGCACAGACATCGATGTTCTCCATACTGAGGAGGGCTTCGAGAGTGTGCATCTTGAGGTTTACACTTCTGGCGTTGAGCAGCATTACCCTTAGTTTTCTTCCACTGGTGTTTTCTAGGGAGGTGGGTTTGTCTTTTGAGTCTTGCCTAAAAAAGGCACTATGGGGGTGGCAAGAGCCTTGGCCAATATCCAGAAGCCCAGGGGTGACAGGTGCAAGCCATCCCTTGCGAAGCAGCGTGGCATGTCAAGCATGTCATCCCAAGCAGAAAGACATTGGATCCCCTTAGAATGACACCAGTAATTCAGCCAATTGTTAAAGCTGATCATTTTGTCTTTGTACTGTGGCATCATTCTTGGTGAGGGTAAGATGCTGCTCAGGGTCAGGGTCATACCGGCCTGGGCTACATAATCAGAGAGCTCCTCTATGTCTCTTTTCATGTAATCCAGGGAGGTATGTATCAGATCATTCACACCGGCATGGACAATGACTGAGTCATATTTGTACTTGCTTTGGAGTGACCTGAGTGCTTGTGTTATTTGGCGGATTCTAGCGCCCAACAGGCAGCTTACTGTAACCTTCAGGGAAATGGGTACTTAAGAGGATTGTAGGTGGATGTAGTGCTTTCCTTTTGTTTAAGAGTGCTTTACCTGTGTAAAAATGCTTTTGGAGCACGTGCTTGGCTTTTCAGATAGAGAATAGACTGTTTAGACTGAAAGTGGAGCAGTTCTAAGGGAAAACCTGAAGTGCATATGGATATGGATACACTCCTTGGTTGTGTTGTGTGTTATAAGTCCTGTGTTCACGAAGCATGGTATAAAACATAACCAGGCAGTGCTGATGTGAATATGTGACCCTGAACTAGGCGTCTGTTAATGCATATATATTGTTATCCCCCATACTGAGGGATAGTAATAGATGTACATACCTCTTTGTAAAAACTGATGTCAGCACCCTATAAATACTGCAGGAGAAGAAAAGCCACCCAGTAATGCGAATAGCGCACTGTACAAATGCATCTCTCTCAAATGTCATAACATAGCTAGGTAGGGATTTGAATCCTGCAAATGCTCAGTGTGTGTGTTGGGGGGGCAGGGGGTGTGCATGTGTGCAATACACTTTGAAAGAAATGTCCCTTTTGACAACTGGAATAACACACTACATGATGTTCATTCCTCTTTGTAAAGAATGATGATGTCAACACCCTATAAGTACAGCAGGAGAAGGAAAACCACCCAGTGATGTGAATAGCACACTGCGCTAATGCGTTTCTTTCAAGTGTCATAACTTAGTTAGGTAGGGATTTGAATCCTACAAAAGCCGTGTGTGTGTTTGTCACTGTGTGGTGGGTTGTGCTTTTATTATTGTATGACATATAATTATAACAGTAATCGCAATGCACACATCAGGTATGTGTGTGCCACATACAGATATGTACCTGTGACCTTCAATAGTTCCTATGTGTAAAGCCCACCTCATATGAATACAGTTGTTACCTGTGCCAGCATGTCCTGCACATTCCTGGACTATACGCCATACATGTATGTTGTTGACAATGCAGGCTACTGCAGTGATCTGTGTCCAAGGCCAACTGGGTGACACACACTCATGAAAGCTGTGATATATTAATGTGGGTGAGGGTTCGTGTCTGGAGTATATGTCACACATGTTATAACACAGCAAAGTCTGTGAGTAATGGACATCCAGTGTAGGTGTATGGCAACTGTTGCTGATATGCATAAAGACACCTTCTTGCTTAGGCGATAGACCAAGGGACTGCACAATACATTTGGAAATGTGAATATCACAGGATAGACAAGAAAACGCTTGTCCATATGTACACACCATTACCTGTTCTACATGATGGGTGCTGCCACCTACATGGTACTACTGGAATACTATGTTAAGTACATGCTGCTGACAAAGTTACAGTTGCGTTACAGTAATAGAGCATGGCTTGGACAACAGGTATCTATCTGTATGATACCCTTCTGGTGGTCATGTGTGTAATGTGCAGACTGCATTGTAGGCCACTGTATACATTTCCAGTCGTGGGTGAACATATCGCTAGTGTGTTGGCATGTACGTGAGACTGCTATATGCCAATCAGTATTCTTCCCAGGGATGTGTGGGGCTCAGTAAGAATGGCTACTGGTATAGTGTAGTACTGCAGGGATATCACTGACACTGGGTTTCCTACATCCGTGTATCAGTTGAGGATACATCATGTAATAGGTTCATAGGTTCATACTAGGCTATCTGCCCTAGGGCAGTTATAAGCCTAGCCAGACTGTGTTTGTCTTTCGCCACCCATTTTAAATGTATTTTCATATGGCCTTTTTCCAGGTTAGTATACTCAGCCTCTGTGTAACAGTGACACAGAAGTGAAACCCGGGGTAAACCTACAATCTCCCATCCACTCAGCAACAGTCCTCTTGCAGAGAGTCATTAAGCGACTCTGCCTAACCTGGACTGTGATTTTATTCCAGAGTGAAGGGAGCCTCTGGGTTATGAATCTGTCCCTCCAGCATGTCCTATTTATGTAAGTGCTGAGGTGCAAGTGTCACGGGCGTATAGCTCCATGGAAATTGGATTTTCTGAGGTGCAGCATGTGCATTAATTCCAGGTTGGACATGGTTCTATATGTCAGGCATCTGTTGGAGCCCTTTGATCCCCTTGGTGAGGTACTTTTGTGGACTTTCCAGTTGTTGCAGGTCAGGTCTCTGGTAAGGTACACCACAAAAGGGGCATTGTACTCAATTATGGGCCTGATGAGGGATGACTGAAGAGGCACGATGACCTCCCGTGATCTAGCTGTGAATCCTTTCATGATTAGGTGGCCTATATAAACTGTCTGTGTAACCACTACAACCATGTGGTTGTCAAATGAGAGTTTGCTATCAACTCGGGTCCCCAGGTCTCTAATCATGTGTACAGTACTTAATGGCTTACCACCTATGTGTTAATTTGTGGGCACTTTGTTCTTGCCAAAGGGGATGACAATACACGTTTTGGCGTTTAGCTTGGGGCCATGGCTCTGGCACCAGTAGTCTGTTTTTATGAGGCCCTTTTGTAGGATGCTTCTGTTGGCTGGTGAGTTCATTATGGAGCCCAGTTTGCAGTCATCTGCGAACCTGCTCAGCCACAGTCCATCTGTGTTGGCCTGTACCTCTGAGAAATATATACCAAACAAGAGAGGTCCCAGGACTGAACTCTGTGGGATGCCACTTATAACCAGTTTAGAGTGTGACATGGCTCCAGCAATTCTGACCATGTGTGTTCTGTCCATGAGCCAGTTTGCAATCCATCTAGTGACATAGGGGTTTATAGTTATGCTGGTGAGCATCTCTATAATGCCTGAGTGGGGTATTGTAATGAAGGCTTTTGCGAGGTCCAGGTAGGCTGTGTTGAACACCTTCCCCTCATCACTGGCCTTGGTGACTGTTTCAAAGACATCGACCAGGTTTAAGAGGCAGGATGTGCCCTCAACAAAGCCAAACTGGGTAGGATACAGTGTCTGTAGGTCCCCAATAGCTTTATTTATGAGGTCTATGATGATCCTTTCCATAGCTTTGCAGACCAAGCTAGTCAGGCGTATGGGGTGATAGTTTCCAGGATACGTTGAGGCACCACCTTTGTGGAGAGGGATCACTGTTGCTGTACGCCACTCCTTGGGTACATATCCTGTAGTAAGGCTGGGATTGAACAGTAGTTTTATGTTTGTGTTTAGTTCTTCTTGGAGTTCATGTAGGATGCAGCCTAGGACACTGTCTGCTCCCATTGATGCTATGTTTTTGCTTTGGAGAGGGTGACTGAGCATCCCAGATGTCAGGGGGGCATCACTCTGCTGGGATATATATTTGCCCTTGTGGTGGGGAGGGGGGTAAGATGTTTGTGCTGAACCTGTCAGCAATGATGTTGGCAATGTATGTGGCTTAGGTGTATTCTTTGTCATTTAGGACAACTTCTGAGCATATCTGGGAATTCCCATACAGATTCCTAACATAAGTAAAGAAAACCTTGTGAGTATCCTTAGTGTCTTGTGCAATATTTCTCTTGAAGCTGGCCCTAGACGATTTTATGAGTGCCCGTAATGTTTTCAAAATACTGATCAGAGATGCCTTCCCTTTGTGAGATATTGCTCGATCATGTAGTAGCTTCCTCCTTCTATTGTTTTCTGTTATGTGGCTGGGGTCCACCAGAAAGGATGCCTGTCTTTGGAGGATTGGGTCAGGGTTATATTTGGAATTGCATGATCTGTGCATTCCTGAAGGTGTTCATAGAATGCGTTTATAAAGGATTCAGCAGTGTGGGCTGTATTTTCCACAGGCCCGGGGGCTTTGAAGGATTCCACCTCTGTCTCGGTTTTGAGGTGTGTAGAATTTGCTTTAGACAACTTTGTCACTGTGGTTTTCTGGGCATGGACTGGGGTTGGTATGTGAATATACAGTGAGATTACTCTATGGTCTGATCTTACCAGTGAGGGATACACTTCTTGTCTGTAGCATAGAGTCCCCATGTTGGTGATGATCACGTGCAGTATGTTTTCCCCTCTTGTGGGAGTGGTAACAAGTTGTTCCATCGCATTTGAGTTTATGAATTCTAGGAACCTTTGGCCTAGGGTGTTGTAGCTACAGTAATGTTCCCAGTCTATGTGTGGGTAGATGAAGTTGCCCAATATAATGTTGTTTATTGACACCATCATATTAACATGTGTTCTTCAGTAGGCCAGGTGGGTTTTCTGGGTTTAGGAGGGTGGTCTGTAGCAGGCTATGAACTGGAAGGCAGTTTTACCCACTGTCAGTTGAACATGGATAGTCTGTGATGCTTCATGCTGTGGCACCAACCTGGGGGTGTGGGTATCCTTGACATCTATTGATACTCACCCTCCTTTTGTAGTTAGTTCCATGTTTTGGGGCTGTAAATCATGGTATGAGGTGTAACCTGGTAGTGCTAGGGTGCACTTGGGAGCCTTGAACCAGGTTTCTGTTACTGCACAGATATCAACATTCTCCATGTTGAGTAGAGTTTGGACTGCATGCATCTTGTGGTTTAGATGTCTGGCATTGAGTATCATTACTTCCAGTTTCTTATCCCCTGTGATACCTATGTAGGTGGGTTTGTGTTTTCAGCCTTACCACCAGAATGCAAACATGTGCAGACATTACACTTTTGGAATTAACACTGGTGTATAACAAACTACAATGACAATCATACTGTTAATGCATCAGGCATGCTGGGATATACTCACATTGATATCATTACACTGTACTGTAACCAACATGAAAATATTACTACAGTGCTATATAGTCATCCTGTGCATCAGCACCATGCTATGCTGTTCCTGCATCAATGTTACAGATTGCAGGAGGTGGCACAGTTTCATCATATGCACAGGGTGTGTACTTGGTATGCCAGAGTCTGCCATTGACACATCCAATCAACATGTATGTGTGTGTGTGTGTGTGTGTGTTAGTGAGGGACAACAGTACAAAATGGGGCAATGTTGATGCGGTGTGTGTGTGTATGTGTTAGCCCTAGGTGTTAGCATTATGCATGTGTGTATGCATGCACACAGTTCCACCACATGGCTGCCATATACGGGTGTTTGTGGACAGCCACAGACTGTACCTGCCAGGTCATACAGATCACTGTCTCTGGCCACAGACACGGTACCTATGCCTGGCAGGGGTGCTATGGACAGTATCAGGTACTAAGCCAGACTGGGTACTGTCATCAGAAGCAGTGGGTTGATGACTGGACACATGTCCCTGCTGGGACTGTCCAGAGCCACGTGCTCGTGGTCTTCTAGGACAGTCTGATGACAGCACAGACCCAGCATTGCTGGGGTTGGTGGCACTATGGGAGCGGCTGTGGGTTTGTTGTCGTCCATGACGACTGCCAGCTGATGATGTTGCTGGCATACGTCCACGTCGATGCCTCAACTGTCCTGCATTGCCCTGGCTCATGGACATGTAGTTGTGGAACAGATCTAATGTGTCCCCCCAAGGTCTGTCAATGACCTCGCCGACAGTACAGATGGCAGCCGCAACGTCAAGCATAGTGTCATTCATAGCAGTGCGATGTGCTCTAAGCTCCCTCAGACCCTGTCTGGTGTACCGTGCCATACGTGCCTGTGCCTGCATTACAGCCTGGAACATAGCTGAGGTTGAAAGACCTCTGTGGGCACATCTGACAGGGGCAGTACGACCACGGATGCTCCCACTAGAACCCCTGGACATCTGCCTGTGTGGTGCCATGTCAGGACTCTGGCCATGGCTGCTGTGAGGGGATGCATCTGCCACTGATACCACATTACCCTGGTCAATGTCCACTGTATGCTGTCCCTCAGCTAAGGACATTGGTGACAATGGATGTATTGGCAGGATGACTGTGCGCATTGATGGGGTTGACTGCTGTGTACTGTCGATTGGCTGACCAACAACAGACCCTGTCACACCTCCCTGTGCCATTACACATGTATCATCATTATCACTATCCCCAGCAGTGGATTCAGGTTCCCTGCTGCATGCCAACAGAGCAACACCAGAACCTGTGAGAGGAAGACGGGAAACACAGTTTACAATGTGTACACAATTTTACCACAGATGCACACGAGCACATGCACACATGCACACATGCACACATGCACACATGGGCACATGGGCACATGCACACATGCACACATGGGCACATGCACACATGGGCACATGCACACATGCACACATGCACACGAGCACATGCACACATGCACACATGGGCACATGGGCACATGCACATATGAGCACATGCACACATGCACACATGGGCACATGCACACATGCACACATGCACACGGGCACATGCACACATGCACCCATGCACATATGCACACATGGGCACATGCACACATGCACACGGGCACACATGCACACAGGCACATGCACACGGGCACATGCACACAGGCACACATGCACACTCCTCAGTACAGCAGATACAAACACACACACACCTGCAACCCAACACATACACAAAACTGTTTGAGGGTATTATACGTATTAATATTGTTATTAGTATTAATAGTATTGTTATTACACACTCAACAGCATGGATTGGCTGCCTTGCTGTTACTCCAGAGGGACCTGCACAAATAAGGGAGTTATTGTCAGTGGCCACAACTGTGCCATTGATACTGTGAGTATGATACAGTACAGTAGTACAACAGTTGGCCTTCACAGGTGTACTGATGATATTCAGAATATCAATCTTGCACAAGAATAGGCAGGATAACAGCTACACACACAGTACACATCTCACACATGCATGAACTACCTGTGCAGAGAACAGTCAACTACAGATATGGCATGTTACCTGCACACTCCATGTCCACATGCTGGGTGGTTCCAGCCTCCATCCTGACAAATGTCTGTGGATGTTGTTGTTGTTGGCCTGGAGCCACAACACTTAGGAGGAGCTCCTCCACTCTAGTGAGGGGGGGTGGATAGGTACCCCACCACCTGTGGCAAGCTGTTGTCTGTGGATATCAGACGCACGCTGACAGACATTTCTAATGAAATCACTGCAGTGATGGCGTACTTACTCATATGTCTGGTTATGCATGCCTATGTCATTTACCTGATGGGCAAGGTCTTGCCACAGTGCAGCCCTCTCCTGCTGGTTCTGGCTGGTCCTGGAAAACAGTGTGGAAAAATCCCGCACCAGGCTCCAGTGTATCTCCTCATCCTCTGCAGCTGAATAACAGGGGTTGTGCTGATGCACCATGGCCCTGGAAGGAAAAGAAAAATATGTGAGCAAGTAATATGGCACACGTAATACTCTACTGTACTGATATCACTGAACTGCCATATATAGCATCTGTCTGTCTATCAGGGGATACACATGTAAATTACCACATATCACTGCTCAGCAAACAAATGTGTGACAGTGCCTGGCACACTCCATACAACAAACTAGTATACACCAGCACTCGGCACACTGTTTGAGGTACAATGCACAACCTCACACTGGGGGTATGTATCACGCTAATGGATGGAGAATATTGTCATCCCATGCAATGCATGCAATGCACATTTACAGTTTCACTGGTAATCCACCCTAGTCTTTGCTGACATACCCCTACCTACACCACAGTCGTACACAGGGAACTACAGCACAACATATGGCAATGTAGTATGTTTCTATCCCAATAACAGACACATCCTTCTCTGGCCTCACACCGAGGACACACACTACCATGACAGACACAAAGTCATGCTGAACAATCACACCATTACAGACCTTGCACACAGTCAGTGTCACACTCATTCCACCTCACATAGTTGGTATTGCAATGAGTACATGTGTGTGTGTGTGCATTGTGTCATAGGTAGGTACTATGCTATTGGCCCTGGGCCTATGGTAGCTTAGCCTTATGCTACCCTGCCCCTAGGGACACATGTAATGTGATTGTACTTGCTCCTGTCAAACAGTTACACAGAAGTGACTCATACGGCACAGTACCTATCTCCATAACATTCATCAGGGGTATGTCTGACATCTACTAATAAGGAACCTTGCTTGTTAATGCTGGGTGGTTTAGTCCAGGGTATGGCTTATTTGTGGGTAGGAACCTGTACCTCCAGCATGTGCTCTTTACTGTGGTGACAAGGATGAGGGCCATAGGTCATTTAGGGTGGACAGATTGTGAGGTGTTACCATGGCGGTTGGACAACTGGTATGGGTGTGACATAACTCTGTATATCCAGCAGTGGTAAACTCTGTGTAGGTTGTATGAAAGGCACTCTATCTGTGGTTTTGTCAGTCACTCTGCATAGGGAATGTGTTTGAGGGCATTATCACTCTTTGTTAGGTATGTCTGTGGCCTTTTCCCTTGCTGTAGTTGTCATGGGAGTTACATACTGTGTAGGACATTGTGAGGTGTAGAGGGGTACACTGACCTATGTTTCCCTAGCTGACACACCATTTGTGATGACACGTACCATGTACAGGGATTACAAGACTAGTGTGCCACTGTGAATATCAAAGGGGAGGCTATTGTACACTTGTTTCCCATGTTCCCTTCTGACACCTCCAGTAGTAGGCAGGCAACCACCTATGTGGTAGTTAGTGGTTAAAGTGTTTTGGAATGGGGTATGGTACTCCAGTATCCACACTGGTGTTCAGTCCATGCCTTCGTCACCAGGCACCTGTTGCAGTACATCGGCCCCCATGTGCCTCTCTCACTATATATATATATATATATATATATATATATATTCATATACATACATATCTATAGACATTCATATCTGTCTGTATATGTGGCCCCCATGTGCCTCTCTCACTATATATATATATATATATATATATATATATATATATATATATATATATATATATTCATATACATACATATCTATAGACATTCATATCTGTCTGTATATGTGTATATCTATATATATCTATATATGTATGTGTCTATTACATCTATATGTATATACATATTCTATCTATCTATCTATCTATCTATCTATCTATCTATCTATCTCTATCTGTTTATACATACTTCTCTATCTATGTACACACACACACACACATATATATATATATATATATATATATATATATATATATATATATATATATATATATATTTATATATATATATATATATATATATATATATATATATATATATATATATATATATATACATATATATATATATACACATACACACACTAACATACTTCAAAAACATCCATTGCTGTACAACCTACATTGTATATTGTACATTGTACTACAACCTACATTGATATGTGCACATAGCAACCTTCATCTACATATGTATGTCCAGCCTTCACTAACAGTTGCAGTATGTCCCTTGCCCTATGCACATCTTCATATACATATAGATACAGACTGCTAACACATATGGAGGATTCACAGTATGTAGATTATTAGATCATGTAGTTTACATTACCTTTGTTTTTGACAGCTTTTTTGGATGGCTGGCTTGCTGGCTGGCTTGCTGGCTGGCTGGCTGGATGGCTTGCTGGCTTGATGGCTTGATGGCTTGTTTTTTTTTTTGGTCTCTCTCTCTCTCTCTCTCTCTCTCTCTCTCTCTGTCTCTCTATCTCCTTCAGTGGCTGCAGTGATATTATCGCATGTGTGGACTGGCAGTACATGCTACTTTTGTAGGTATCTGCCCATGTGCATGTGATGGCCTCTGCACCAATTGTTGGCCAAAATTTACTAATTGCATGCAGCCTGCTGTGTGGTAATTGCAGTTCTCACTGTGATTTCAGGACAGTGCTATAAAATGTTAGGTTAGGTAGGCGTAGGCCTTTCAGTTTAGCAAGGAGGGGACCATGCTGGTTTGCTGTGGACACTGTTGTGTCAGTCAAAAGGTTGGTATGTCTCTCGTATCTAAGGCTGTGTTGCAGCCACTGAAATGCATGTTGTACTGAAACCTGACTGTTGCTTCTTGCAGTTAATTCTTCTCAGTGTGTATGTTAAGTCACACCTAATAATGCTAACACTGTTTACATGGGAGTATGTACTTTCCTGTGGGACTCGTGGATTAACTGGTATACAACAGTAGCTTTTGCAATGTGTTGCTATGGCTTTTCTATTTTGCCTTTACATTCATTCCTTGAAGGCCTGAGATTTGTCTTTACTGGAATGTGTTGCTATGGCTTTCTTATTTTCCATTTACATTCACTCCTTTTAATGCATGATATATTTCTTTCAGCAACAATTTCTTTTATGTTTGTTGTGGTTTGGTGACACTGCATGCAGTCTGGTGCTAGTCATAGCTGCCCATTTCTTTACCAGCAACAGCTGTGCATATGTGTGAAATTTGATGTGAAGTTTGAAACCTTCCACCCCTGAGAGAGGGGTGAGGACAACAATATATGTTGTACAGCCAATGTTAATTATCAGTTGACATGTCCAGCAGACATGTCTGCAAAATGGGCAGCTATGTATGGGGCGTAATTTTTTTGTGGGAACAGAGTGCCCTTTTTTATTTTTTTTTCAGGTGAGAGTGGAATGTGAGGTGCAGGAAGTAGGTATATGTGGGGAGGTAGGTTGGGGAGGTTAACAGACAAGACAAACAAGATGCATACAGGGGTGGAGTATGACACATGTGGGGGGTAAACACAATTGACGGGACGGATGTTTGGATATCGCGAGCCCATGAGCCCACAGATTGCAACAGTGGAACTGAGATCCCCACCCATGGGCAGTTACCACTGCGCCTCCACTGCCCAGGACAGGGCTGTGATGGAGGCTGTATAGGACGGGCAGGCACACCCGTGAGTTGCGCCACCCTCGCCTCGAGCTGGCGTAGGGGATCCAACACAGCATGCCTGATCTCGCTACACATCACAGACCGGACACTTTGGAGGGTGAGTGGACGTTCTCCTCCAGCCACGCTTGCAGAGGGGGGACAAGCCCCATCCCCTGCAGCGCTTCAACCTGAAGGTGTCACAGGGCCACCGGAGGAGGTTCCGGCCTGGGCACTGGTGCCAGGTGCACTCGCCAGCTGAGGTGGGAGAGGTGGGTCCGCTGGAACCCCCCTTCCCTGTTGTCCTATGTTTAGCAGTATTTTATGACATTTTGGGTTAGTAACAAACAACACCATTCAAAATTAGTTGTAACAGCATGCATCAGTATTCCCATTAACCAAACACCCATGAATTCCAAACATTGAACAGCAAGCATAACACATACATATTTAGAACAACAGTACACAATCCAACAGCATGTACGGTTGATTGATGGCAACAGGCTATCAGATTTTGATATGTGAACAGGGCACATGCATCAACGTACATGCAGATATGTATAAACCAACAGGACAAATGTCCATGGGATTTAATTGTGTATACACATACCCAGTTTGGTGTGGAATGGCATCATTTGTGAAAATGGGGTAGGGTGAAGAAATATTACATTAACAACTTAAACTACCTATACATATGCTGTACATTCCTAGTAGCTGCAGATATATATCCCCTACATGTCTTTGTACAGTTTCCTATATGTAACCTTAGGAATGTTGGTGATGGGAATGTTACTGCTACATTAATATAAATTCCATTTTTATTCATACATGTCCATATCTGGCTGTGTTCAGGTACAGCATCCTGCTACATTTGATTTATATGGCTCTAGACAACTGTGAATGTTCAGTAGTTCATACAACCATACTATCTCCATATTTCAAGGGTACAGCACCATATCCAAATTGTGGGACACACACATTCCAGGTTCAGTACTTTATTACGCCCATTTCACTCTTTGGTTGTGGCTGTCTCATTCATTTCATTATGTACTGACTGCAGTATAACTTTATTCCAGACTTATTAGAGCTTTCTTGGTCGATTCATGCCCTCTTTCTCACACTCTCACTTGTTTTATTTTTACAATTCAGGATGGTACTTAATTCTAGGCATTATTAACATTTCTTACTTGGTTACAACAATCCTTTCCAACATACTCACTTATTTCATATGGCAGATTTTAAAAGGGGATGTATTTGACAAACGTCTATCCTTTGTAGATTGATTACCAGTCATTTTCAGGGTGAAGCAGTTATCTGATATTACAATACAGGTGGAAACTCTGTTTCAGACTTGTTTAATGTTTATTTCTGGATTACAGGCTGCATCACTTATCTAATCTTACAGAACTGGCAGAATCTTTCTTCTAGGCTTATTTGAACTTTATTAATATGTAACAACACTGAACTCTTTAACAAGCTTTCTCACTTATATTCTCTAACAATTCCAGCAAAATAATTACTAACCTGCCTGGTGGCGCAACCTCAGCAGCCTATCAGCACAGGCTTGCTGATTCATGGAACGGACACCTGCAGCTGTAAAATAAATGAAGTAAAGTGCAACGTGAGGTATACCCTGAAACCTTAGCCTATATCGCTAAAGTAATTGTTCTGTTCATTAAGATGGACTCTTAGGGATTTTTGAAATGAAGCCTGACTATTGAGTTTCCAGATGTTATCTAGGATGTCATTCCAGACAGCAAGTGCAATTTTGGAGAAAGCCCTTTATCATATGGAAAGTATGAATAATGGCCGTTGAAGATGAATATTGCCACTGTTCCTGAGAGTATTGACTTGGTTTCTGAACTTGAGTTTGTTTAGGAATGGTAGAGAATATCTGTTATGCAAAATGCTGAAGGTGAATGTGTTGAGTAGCAGCATTGCTCTAGATGTGATAGGAAGCCATTTATTTGCATCCCACAAATGTGCCTGCTTCAATGGCACAGGAGGATCAAGTCATGACAGTGGCCCAGGTCATCTGACCTCAGTTAACAGCTCAGGTGCTTAACATACTTGGCAGGTGAGGACAGGCATGCCCAGGCCACATGGGGTAGACCCAAATGCATACTTCCATAATTCCTCAGAAGAGGAGTGGTGATGCAAATTTGAGTGTCCTTTGGGCAGCCTTTCAGCTCACCAAGTGACAGTTTGGAGGAAGCCTTCATAGTTACTATACTATGGCATGCCTTCACTGTGAGAGGGCTCTGTTTGTTTCTGCAGAGAAATGGGCAACTCATCATGTAAAAATGTGCATTTTAGCCACTGCAAAATGTCCCTGCAGCTAGCTTGCTCATATATGCTGTAAAATGTCCTTCTCAGACAACATTCAGCCTCATACATCTAATAGGAAACTCCGTCGGTATGACGAGAATGAATATACTCATATCCTGTAAGAGTAGGCTTAATGATCAATAAAGTGGGTGGCAAAACTGACCTACAAAATTCACACAAACTCAGTAAGCATTTTTGCAGGGTGATAAATCCCCCTCTAATGTGTGTTCTGGCTCAGAATTGTTGTTATCTGTGTTTACTACCTGTGAAGTCTCACAAACTCAAAGAAAAGAAGAAAGCAGTCTCACAAACTCAAAGAAAAGAGGAAAGCTGTAAAACAAGAACACATCTTTTTATTTAAGGTGTCTGAGCTCTGAGACAATGTTAAAACCAGTTTTGACAATTACACAACTGACACAATGGAGCAAATAAACTCTGCCAGAAAGGTACGCCATAATTAAAGTGTTTACAAAATGGCTTATGAATATGTGTACTACTCTGTTTTGTGAACATTACAGCCAAGTCCTAGCAGCATTACTGACATTTTACAGTTATGCCTCAGAAGAAAATTACACAGTCTGATAGTGAAATTTCTTTTTGTTCAAAATATACATTTCATGTATTCTGCCTCAACTTTTAGTAATATAAGCATGGTAATTTTGTCAATGCAGTCAAATATTTGCTATTCCTTGAAAGATATTTCATGCTATGAATTCTAAATGATAGTGTTTGCAGCAGAGAAGTTCAGGCTCTCATTTTTTTCTCTTATGCAACAGTCATCTTTCATTAAGGCATGGCTTATAAAAAGAAAGAAACAGCAAATGTAGATATGCCCTGTGTAAGCTTTAAGCTATAGTGTACCATTTGTATAAGAAAAAACACAAGAATTTTTCTTTCTGAATATGGCTTATGTTTATAACTTTTATGCAAATTATTATGATATTGTAGCCACCATTTCTCATTTTCTGCACTTTTCATTTATGTCAATAATAGATTTAATTTCTTAATGTAAGTAATACATTTATTTGTGATAACAAAAACAATAATAGTTGAAAGATATTTATGGCAGTTGGTGACATAGTGTCCAACTGACCAGCTGGATCTGAGTAGGTTAGACCTAGGAGGACAAGGCCCAGAGGGACTGGATGGAGGATGTCTGAGCGTAGTGAAAGTGGTAACAGCAGTGTTTATTGCTACTCACATTGAATAATAATTAAATTATGTAGGAATTATCAAAGGGTTGACTAATTTGTGAAACATTGGAGCTCGTTGATCAAATATTTGTGGTGAAATGGAGAGGAAGGTTTAAGACACTGATAAATAATACATACAATCTGATAAATATGTGCACAAAAATGTGCATATAGATATGGATATGTGTTTAAGCATGTCAGCTGATGGTGATGTATTTATTTGGTTACTCAGGAAGTTTTATAAGGAGGTTAAATGCTGAGTATTGCTAAAAAGAAGAAAAAGTGTGTGTGTGTGTGTGTGTGTGTGTGTGTGTGTGTGTGTGTGTGTGTGTGTGTGTGTGTGTGTGTGTGTGTGTGTGTATAATGTATTTGCTGGAAAAGAGATGCTGTCTGTGGTTTCATGTCCAATTATACACAGCATAAGATGCTGCAAATTTTGCATGAAGGTAAAATTTTGTGAACAAAAAAACTATTTTACTGTTTTTGATGGATTACAGCTTGCAGAAAATAAAATCTTTGTTGCTGGTTTTGTAGTCAGCCTACAGTATGCTAAACATCTCTAAAATTAGAAAAGTTGGTGTTTTCATGCAAAAAAAACATAGCCTCGAGATTATTAGTTGAGATCTAACAAGCTAGAGCAAGTTTTTTGGGCAGTGACATCTTCATTTGTGTGAAAACATACTGGATTTTTTTGTGTAAAGTTGTGTACATTGGCATCTGCCATCTTGGATTTACATTGATGCCTGCCATCTTTGATTTAAAAATGCATTATATCATCAGGATTGAAGGGAAACTGGCTAAGCTGTAGTTTGAATTGGAAGGATATTGGTTCCGACTCAGAGAATAGGGTAGGATTTGTTGCAACATGAGATGTTACAGGCAGTAGTATGGGTTATAGAAGAGGGCTGTACAAGAAATTGAATAGGTTATAGTATAGTAACCTCTTTCTATATTTTTTATGAGTTTAGAAATAATGGAGCTTGCGTGAACTGAGATCATAGCTATCTCTCGTCTTGTCAGGATAAAACAGACAAACTTCTGTAGGTTCTGTTCAAGCAGCTTTATTATGTACAAACACATCAGGAATGAAGCTTAATAATGTTAACTTAAACTTGCAAACAAACTATTACACACATACATGCTCACTCTCTGGCTGCACTCTCAAAATGGCATGAAGCTAGCAAGTGCTTGCTATTTATTTGGACGTTCATAAGGGTACAATATACACACACTATTCTACATCCTCCCTCTTTGAAAAATAAGTCATGCAATATTGACAACATTAATTGATACAAATAATTCTTTGACATGCAATTATGCAGAACTAAATAATAGATATAGACAATTATGTCCAGGTTGCTGTGTATTTCACACTAGGTCTGGAAATACTACCAAATCACGTGACAAAGAAATTAGAATTAGGTCTAGCAACTAGGACTGTCTCTGCTGAATGTTCAACTTTGGGGACATCAGGAACATCATCAGGAACAGAAGTAGAGATTAAAACATGTTTTGCAACAGAAACATTGTATGGATTGCTCTGAGATCTGGAGTCTGTATCACAGGAACAATGCTGCTATTTCGATTTTGATACAGGAAGAAGATATCTGCCATTTCTCCTGTACTCCGCACCCTCAGGTTCTACAAAGTATGATCTCAGCTTGGCACATATACCTGTTACTTGACCAATCTGGTCAACCCTTTCACTTTTGTATACGCACTGTCTCTCCTTCTTTCAGTGGATGAAGGAATCTGCTCAGTTTGTCATAGCTGGACTTCTGGAAAGAATGCTTTCTGAATAATTGGGCTCTGATTGTTCTGTGGTTCTTTGCTTTAGGCTTCAAAAATCTTGAACTGATAGGCAATACTGTTCTGGTTTACCTAGAGCAGGCTAGCCAAGTATATCGTCACGGGGTATGTTTTTGAGAATGAGTAAATTCAAAAAGATATCGGTATTATCACACCTTGACTTCTCTAGTAATTGCGTTGCACTCTGTACTGCATGTTCGGCAAGTCCATTTGACTGTGGGTATTCTGGACTACTAGTGACATGTACAAAGTCTCATTCCCTTGCAAATTTCTGAAACAACTGACTGGTAAATTGGGTACCATTATCAGAAATAACTTTGTGTGAACTACCATGGACTGAGAAATGATGTTTCAACTTGGTAATAACAGCAGTGGATGTTAGGTTAGGTAGTAAATTGACCTCAAATCAGTTTAAATAAGAGTCTACCAAAATTAAGTAATGCTGATTGCTCCACTGGAATATATCAGTGGCTACTACTGACCAAGGTAGTTCAGGAACTTGACTTAGCTGAAGTGGTTCTGTTTGCAAATGCGGTTTAGTATTATTGCATACCAAATAAGAAGAAACACTTTATTAATGTCTTTCACTAGTGAAGGCCAAAATACTAGTATTTTTACCCTTCTTTTGGTAGATTTGGAACCTGGGTGACCGGAATGCAAAATCTGGATATATTCACATTGTAAGAAAGTATAGTTGAGTGAACCAACGCGATAGTGGGTGGTATCCGCTTCCTGTTGGAGTGTAACCCAGTTGTGTGGTGGGAAAAAATCTGAACGGAAGAACACTCTTACTGGAATAGTTGTTACTCCCGGAGGTCCAAGTCTGAGTCCTGAAAAGGACTTAGTAATTCATATGTGGTTTTGAATTGTGGCTCTTAAAAGGGCCTTTGTAGTCTTGAGGAAGACTGTTTTGGCTCTTATAAGGGCCTTTGTGGTGTGGAGATGTGGTCCTGAGGAGGACCTTTTTAGTCCTGAGGAGGTCTGTTGTGGTTCTAAGAAGAACCTTTATGGTGGTTTGGTCCTGAGAAGGACCTTTGTAGTCCTAAGGAGGACTGTTTTGGTTCTGAGAAGAACCTTTGTGGTGTGTTTGGTCCTGAGGAGGACCTTTGTAGCCCTGACAAGGACTTTAATCTAGGTCCTGTCAGGTGGGAGTTTGGGTTGTACCCTTTTGGTCTTTACCTGGGCAGTCAGGGATGACCCTGTCATCAGATATCAGATCTCATATGGTCCTAAAAAGGACCTTTGTCAATCCAGATGGGTCCCTAGGTAGACCTGGTAAGGACTAGTGTGCCCCCTTGTTGGTAAAGGCTGGGCTAGGTGAGTTCCGGGTAGGTGGCCCTTCAAAGGACTGGTGTGCCCCCTTGTGGTCCAAGGCTGGGCTTGTGGGTGGAATTCCAAATAGAATCTTTTGAGGGTCCTGGAAAGGACTCGCTTAGCCCTTAAAAGGACTGTAAGGTTTGAAACCTCAACCTTTAATATGTACAGACTGAATTAAAAATGCAGTGCAGGCCTTAGACAAGACAAAAAGAACAAAAAAATAAATGAAAATACAAACATGAAAACATTTAATTAAGGCCACAGTGTTACATCCACAAAACACAACATAAATGATATGCAAGGTGATCACTGTAAAATAAATGAATCTTTGAGCCAGTTCCAGTCCAAAAGAAATCCTATATTCAGTCTTTGCAGATTACAAATTCAGTACGATCTTCCTCCAAGCATTGTTCTGAGTGACTAAACCTGTGAGGTGCCTTTATTTTTATACAGATCTGAGAGGGTGTGTCAGGTTAGCCAACCAACCATGTGGTGGGGGTGGGGAGGGGGC
The DNA here is from genome assembly GCF_019279795.1 of Protopterus annectens. Classification (NCBI taxonomy): domain Eukaryota; kingdom Metazoa; phylum Chordata; order Ceratodontiformes; family Protopteridae; genus Protopterus; species Protopterus annectens. The sequence goes on from NC_056733.1 coordinate 1,544,873,974, forward strand.
ATTACCTTTATTTTGTCATACTCCCTGGAGGGTGTGGCTAACCTGTTACATTTTTTTCATTTAGGTTGTTTTCAATTAGGTCCAGAATGTAGTTCCAACCAACAGTATTGTGTTACATTTGGTATTGCTATTCTACAGATTCTCACCTAGATTTTTTTCTTCATACAGATTTATCTTGTTGTCTTTCTTCTTCTAGTTAAAGTTTCAAAATTTAAACTTACATTTTAGCAGTTACAAGTCCAAATTAAAATTAAAATACAAACACAAATGAATTAAATGGTCCACTAGTATCTGTGGTTATTTTGCAGTTACTGGTGGAGGAGTGTGTTCATTATTGTTTACTATGTTACCTTGGCCCACCATTGCCAAGCTTTAAAAGACAAAACCTTTAACATTCTACATATACAACAAACATAAGACAAAAATTAGTAATCCTAAAATTTAGTACTCAGTGTTTATGACAAATGGTTTTGCCTATTAGCTTCTTCAGGGAGGAAGGTGATTAAGGAGGTTAAAAATTAAAATTATTGATTTTTATGCTTTAGTGTTAATTTCAGCAACTCTTTTAAGACGAAATTGTGTTAAGTGCGGGTACCCTGGTCCTAATTAGGGTTTCTTATGTTGTAAAATTAATAATTTGTGGGTTGAAACTGTTTAAAATGCTAAAGTAAGAATTTGGCGCCAAAAAAAAAAAATAGTAGACTTGTGCTTGCCAGTCTGAAATAGGGGGTTGTGGCTGGCTCTATGGAACTGTGGATGGGCTTCAAAAGGTCGAAAGGGTTGGTGGTGCCATGAACACCTCGTGGAGGTGGAAAGTGAAAATTCCGAATTTTAGAACTTAGTTTTAGTGGGAATGGGCTTAAAACTCTCATGTATGAGCTCACATTTAAGAATTAGCTATATCTGTGGAATTTATTTTGTGTTTTCTATTAAATTCTAATAAATTGTGCATTTGGTGCCAAATAACAAATTTAAAACACAAAGCTGTGATTGGGGAGGGTGCCCTGGTCATAGTTGGGATCTATCCTGTTAGAAAATCTTAAAAGTGTGGATTAAAAATGTGTTTTTCTTATGACTAATGTTTTTGGTGCCAAAGAATGCTCACCAGCGGGTTGTGGCTGACCCTGTGGAACTAAGGAGCGGCCGCAGTGGGTCAGATTCCTCCTTGGAGCCAAAATTACCACGTGGAGGTGGGGAGTGAAATTTCTGATTTTTAAGGCTTAGTAGAGGTTGGTATGGCCCTCCTAGTCCATAAATGACCTTACTATTTTAAAAATAGCTATAACTGCTGAAATAATATGATATTTACTATTTCTGGTGGTTTTGGTGGCAAAAAATGCTAATTTGCACTCAGCGGTCCTACCTGGGGGGTTGTGGCCGACCCTGTGGAACTGAGGAATGGCACCAGTGGGTCTGAATCCTCCTTGGAGCCATAATTACCATGTGGAGGTGGTGAGTGATATCTCTGATTTTTAAGGGTTAGTAAAGGTTGGTATGGCCCTCCTGGTCCTATAAATGACCTTACTATTTTAAAAATAGCTATAAGTTGTAAGGAAGCAGGAACAACAATTTTAGGACCTTTGAAAATAATGCCATATTCCATCAACATTTCATTGCTGTAAGGAAAATAAGTTTGCACTTCAGTGGTACACTAGAGTGCTTTGATGGCCATCCTATATTAACGTAGTGGTTGAGCTTTTGCAAAATTGGATCAGTCTTTGTATAATATCTCAGCTCATTAAGTCTTTTGGTAGAAAAATTACTCACTTCCATGGCATCAAAGTCAAAATTCTCTGCTCTGTAGTATTTCTGGGTGATTTGGATAAGGTATCAGCCAGACAAAGAAGTTTGCCTTTTGTATAGATCATTTTGAAGTTGTACTTTTGCAATCTGAACATCGTTCTTTGTAATCTCGCTGGAGCTGAATGCATAGGCTTCTTTAAAATAGTGACTAGAGGTTAGTGATCAGTCTCAATCTGAATAGCTCGACCATAAATATAATCTTGAAACTTTGAACATGCAAATACTATTGCCAAAAGTTCTTTCTCAATTTGAGCATATTGCATTTCAGTTTGGATAAGGGTTCTAGATCCATAGTATACTGGTCTGCCTTCTTGAAGAATAGCTGCACCAAGACCAGATTTTTCACAGAAAAGAGTTACTGGTTTATTTACATCATAGTATCCTAATTTAGTTGGGGTGGCAATTTTCTGCTTAAGGTCTTCAAATGCTCTCTGGTGCTGTTCCAACGAAGACCACGTAACATTTTGCACATTAGCTCTCTCAAAGACGCTGTCAACTCACTGAAATCTGATATAAACTTGCCTAAATAGTTGACCATACCAAGAAAATGTAGAGCTTGAACATTATCTAGTGCTGGCATTTCTAGAATGGCTGCTTGCTTGGATGAGTCAGATCGCAAGCCACTGCTAGTAAATAAATGACCTACATATGTAACTTATGGTAGTGTGAATTTGCACTTCAGAGGATTGAGCTTCAAGGTCACTTTACGTGCTTTGTCTAGAACTCTCCTAAGGTTTCTGTTATACTCTGTTTACCATTACCTCCAACCAATGAATCATCTACTATCATGACACAAAGATAACCTGAAAAAAAAATTGCTTCATTGCACGCTGAAAGACTTCACTTGCAGAATTTATTCCAAATGGCATCCTGAGGAATCTATATCTTTTAAATGGGGTACTGAAAGTAGTCAGTAGTGAAGATTTGCAATCAAGTATCACTTGCCAAAATGAACTTTTTGCATCCAAGACAGAAAAAACAGTGCCATTCAGTATTAGGGACTTCCTCTACTGTATGCATAGCATAATGCAGTCTCTTTAATGCTTTGTTCAAATCTGTTGGATCAATGCGTATTCTGATTTCATCTGAACCTTTTTTGTGGGCTGCTACCATGGATGACACCCATTCATTTGGTTCTGTAACTGGACAAATTACACCTTGCTGCACCATTTTATGCTACTGAGCTTTGACTTTGTTCTGCATAGCTTTTGGAACTTGTTTTGCTGGTCTGACCACTGGACTGATCTCTGGGTCTAACTCCATAGAATATATAACTGGAAGTTTGCCTAACTTGTCATCGAAAACATCAGCATACTCTGAGAAAATAGCTTCAGTAAAACTGGAACTAGGATATGTGCTTATATGATGGGGTCTATATTATATCCTCAAAGGCTGTAAACAGATCAGACACCCATTCATTTGGTTCTGTAACTGGACAAATTACACCTTGCTGCACCATTTTATGCTACTGAGCTTTGACTTTGTTCTGCATAGCTTTTGGAACTTGTTTTGCTGGTCTGACCACTGGACTGATCTCTGGGTCTAACTCCATAGAATATATAACTGGAAGTTTGCCTAACTTGTCATCGAAAACATCAGCATACTCTGAGAAAATAGCTTCAGTAAAACTGGAACTAGGATATGTGCTTATATGATGGGGTCTATATTATATCCTCAAAGGCTGTAAACAGCAAATGCTACCTACAGCAAAAATGCCATTCAGCGAAGTCACTATTGTGGGGGGCTGTGCCCCTTACACCTCCGGCTAATTATATATACCAACTTTGAGATCACACTACATTGAGGAAAGTGCAAATTTTCCAGTCTTCACTGTGATGTGATCTCACTATTTACAGTTCGATGCACGGCATTTTCACTGTAGATAGCATTCGCTGTTTACAACTTTTGAGGATATAATATAGACCCTATATGATGAACTTCTTTGGTAAAGGAAAGCGGATTTGTTCTCAAATTGTCTCTGAGACCCAATAATGACTGCACAGGTCTTCGGACTACATAAAATAGTAAGCTGTTGCAGTTCCTAGCCAAATAACATGAAAGCACTACTGAGCCTTCAGTTTGAATTTTTTAAGCTCCATAACAACAGGTTTTGCACAACTGACTACATTAAGTTGCTCACCAGCTCTCACCTTAGCAAATGTGTCTGCTGAAATAACATTACACTTTGAACCAGTGCATAATTTGAGCTCTGTGGATTTACCATTGATCTGGACAGTACAAAACACTTTGTTCATTGCCAATAAATTTACTGCATCAACCATTTCACCAGTCACTAACACTCCATCCACAAAGAAAGAAGGGTTGCAGCTCTCTGTATGATCAACTTGCTTTTTGAGTGACCTTTCTTTATAACTGTGTGAGATTTACTTGATTTAAAATCTTTTAAAAATGGTTCAATTTTTTACACTTGTGGCATTGCTGACCAAATGCTAACCTCTTTTCTCTTTTAGACTCTGATTGGCACCACAATTGCAACAGTTAATAATAAAACTTGATTTGGGTTTTGTTGACTCACTTTTGTTCTGCATTAAGCATGCCCTTTTCACTGAACTAGTCTTAGAACTTGCTGGAAAACTATGGGTTTTACCTGCCACATCCGCAGGGGTTACAGCTACCATGTGCTTAGGCCTGTTTCTGCTAGCCACGTGTTGCATGCTGTCTGCATTTGCTCTGCAACCTGCTGAAACCATGCTCTTATCACTTGAAGCAGCTTTAAATCACAGTCACAAAGCAAAATCTTTCTCACAGCAGCATTATTAATACCACAGACAAGCCTGCCCTTTATTAACTCATCTTTTAAGTCACCATACCTACACATTTTAGCTTTGTTTCTTAGGTCAGTAATATAAGATGAAAAAGTTTCTCCTAGTTTTTGATCTCTTATGTAAAACAAATGCCTCTCTAATGTAACATTTTTCTGGGGGGGGTTGCACATTTCCCTGAATTTGCATTTCAAACACTAGAGGTCTTCCCTTAATTCAGCCTGCACAACTATATGATGATTTCCCCCTTCTCCTCCATATACTGTTGGTGCACGCACAAATGAATGCTTTCTTTTAATGGCCTGTGACCCAGTTAAGTTTAACAAAATGAATGCCATGGTGCATGAATCTTTGTCAGAATAAGCTGCTTGTATAAAAATATTGCACTCTTGCTCAAATATTCTCCATTTTTCTGCAACATTCTGATCAAATACAAGTGGATCTGGTCTGCAAAATGCCTCTGCTGTATTAACACATACCAGTGAAGGCTTTTGCAAGTATGTATGAACACACACACACACACATATACATATGCCAGAAATTTATGCTAGTACTTGTAACTATGCCCAATAGCCCAACAAGCCTCTGAATAACTGAACTTTGTGAAATAAGTCTCCTGGGCACAAAAATACTCGTGAAATCACTGTACTACAAGAAATCACCTCTTACCAGTGTAAGAAACATTCCAAAATAACTGCACTGTGTGAATAAACTGGGCAGAAGAAGCCAGAGTAAAAACATTTCAAAGCAATTGCACTTTGTGCATAAACAGCACACAGCACACTGACACTGAAACTTTCCTAAAATGGCTGTACTTTCCTAAATAACTCTGTACAGTGCAAGAAACACTCTGTAATGGTGCACTCTGTAAATAGACACACCCAGCAGAAGGAACTCTTCGAAATGGCTGTATTTTGACTGCACTTTAAGAAATAGTTGCACTTTGCACACAATAAACTCTTTGGAATAAATGCACAGTAATAAACAAACAATGTAAGCATTTTTACATACTTTGAGGTACTTCAAATATCTCTAGTTATGCCCTTAAAAGCTTAAATCAATGCAAAATAGTAGTTTATGCCAAAACACAGTATTTTGCCAAAACATGCAGTTGCTTTGCTTTATTTATGCTTAATGTGCCCTTTTTGTCCTTTATTATATTCGTTTTGCTCATTTAATCTTTTTTCATGCCCATTATACTTTTCTTGTGCTCATTTTGCTCTAAACATGCTCGTTTTGCAATTCTGAGGTAATTCCAAACTTCCAATGTGCTTTTCTGATAATCGTTTTATCAGATATCTTAATTTTAAATATTCTATTTAATTAATAAACTTGTTGTGCCTCTCGCTTGCTTAACAATGCAGTTTATGCCCTTGTAATGTTCTGTTTTATCTTTTTTAATAAATAAATCGGCTGTGCGAGTTTCAATTACATTTAGTTCATTTCTGGCCCTTTTTTGTGCTTGGGTCTCTCAGTTTACCTTCACTGTTAGCTCTGCACCTCGTAGCTCTGAAAAGCAGCCTCTGGAATCCCGATTGTGACACCATGTCGCTCGTCTGGTCAGGATAAAACAGACATACTTCTGCGGGTTTTGTTCAAGAAGCTTAATAACTTTAACTTAAATAAACTTGTAAACAAATTAGCTATTACACTTATACGTGCTCACTCTCTGGATGCACTCTCAAAATGGCATGAAGCTAGCAAGGGCTTGCTATTTATATGCATGTGCTGTCCTTGAAACACTTCTTAAAGGTTCACCATACACACACTGTTCTACAATACCTCTCGACTTTCCAGATTTTTACATCATTTGCAAAATTTTTCCTCATATTTTTGATCTGTTACTTATAAAATGTGTTGTTTTCTGGCAATTATTGAGGACTGAAATAACAAATGATGACAGACAGTTGAATTTCAGATTTCATATCCTTCAGAAAATACATGCTAATGAAAATCATGTTATTCTAGCAACCTTCTAAGTTTATAAGAGCAGTATTTAATATCTGTCCCCATTTGTGGGCCTTTGTACCCACACTATTTTTGGCTTTGTCCAGATTTCTTGTCCTAAGAGGTAGAGAGGTATGACTGAGGTGTATTTCACTGGTTGTGATGGCTTATTGCCATAAAGGAAAAAAAAGTGAAGATATATTATTGAATAACTAAAGTTTCAGTATGATGTTTGGTGAATATGACACTGTAGCTTGCTGCACAATGTATGCTTTTCTACAGACTGTAGTTCGTAACTCAGGTGCTTAGCAAAAAGGAGGTTAGTTGCCCTATAGTTAGATAAGGCTGTAATGTAGCAAAGTCTAGTCACATCTACGTCTCTTACAAAGCAGCATTAATGGTAATACATGCATACATACATACATACATAGGGAAAAGACTAGCAGTGGAAATCATAAGTAACATGTTTAATAAATGCTTGCTTAAAATAATGATAGCACAGTACATTAGTAAGCAGCATATAAGTTATGCGTAGATAATGGAAGAAGAAAAAAAGGTCAGTGTTAAGTCAGGGGTAACAAATGAGGGTAGGTGAGCCAGTTTGGTGATAAAAAGAGTTGACCTTTGGGTCTGCTGGGTGGTACATCCAAAGAGTGCTGCAGTCTCCCTACCCACCCCCATTTAATGGGTTATATCCCCCAGGTCATGGTTACCCCCCAGAAGAAGTACTAGTGAAAAAATAGTAATAAGAAGAAATAAAACAAAATAATGAAATTATAGCTATTATACTTACCCATCAAAATGCTTTTGTTGTATCATGCCATAGTTAGCTGATACAGTGAAATTGGAGACATTCATTAAGCATCTGTCTGAATTCTTGGATAAGCTGTGCTGTCCTCCACTACCGAAAGTCACAGATACCAGGAGGTGAAATGAGGAACAGATATTAGACAAGCCATCAGTAGACATAATTATTGAGGAAGAATCCACAAGACAGGGTCAGCTAGAAGGATAACAGATGAAGAGGGAGAATACAGTCCAATACCAACCCGTTTCTTTGCAAAGCACAGGTTGTAGCAGCATGAGGAACAAGTTAAAACAGAGTTGAACGGCTTTTATGTAGATAGTATGACAAACATTTAGTGTTTTGTAGAGTTTTTTTGAAAACAATTGCCAAGCACTGACTTCTTAAAGCCAAATTGTAGAACAGTGGTCTGGAATACCCGCTACTGGGCATTACTTAATGGTTTGGGTTTAGGGAGCAACATGGCTTTCCAGAATACAGTCAGGTTGCTACTTTCATTGATAGTAGAGCCTGATGGGACCTCTATCTATACCCTGTCAGCCTATTCATTCCATGTCATGGGAGGCAGGAATTGCCAGGCAAGGTGAGAAACCAACAGCCCATTAGCTGCCTAAGAATCCCTGATAAGCTTAGCCAGATGGTAGGGAGCAATCTTGCTGGTCCAGTGGTGTGGCTTAACCTCTTTTTCCAGGTGGAATAACCCTTGCCCCTGCAACCGCTCTTTCAATGTCAGTTCTAGGAAAGCATGACTCTCTACTCTGAGCTCCCTTCAGCAAACAGAACAACTTGTATCTGGCAGCAGAAGCTCAATAGTCTTGAGCTCCAATGAATAGACACCTAGTGCTCCTGCTGGTTGTCACCCATGAGATGTATTATAGCCACTTCCTTATCCCCAGGATGGGGAAACCGTCAATGAGCTCTTAGTCCTATCCTACCCTGCAAGCTCTTATGGCATGAAACATGCTATTCAAACTTGGGCCACTTGCAGTATACTTAGGACTTTATCCCTCTATGTCACAGAGTAGCTTACTTTGTTAGAGCCATGGAAAGGGATAGTTTGAAGTGGGAGAAGGGGAACACTGCACTCTTCTACTTATGCACCTTTTTCCATTTGCGGTTTCCCCCAGTTACATATGGTCAATATGTCTCAGCATATGTCCCTGGAACACAAAATCCATTATATTATATCCTTCCCAAGGATTCCATTTATTTTGATGGCCTACCATAACCACAGGCAGATGATATGGTGCCATGCTAATGTTTTGTGCCCCTAGTTACATGCATGCTAAAACACCTAACTCAGTGTTATTGACATCTACCACAATCTCTCTTACTCTTGCTAAAGTTCTTTATCAATCAGGCTTCCTTCCTTAACAGGGAGAAGCTGAAAGACTACAGAAATTTTAACAATATCTTCTGTTCTACATTTGTACAGTAAAAAGGGATGTTGAGCAAATGGTGCAAATGCCTAATATTATACAAACAAGGGACAGTTAGTTGATGATTATGATAATGAAGCTGCATAGCACCACTGTTTGTAAAGCTCTTCATTATGCTATCCAAGCATATAGGTGGTTTCAGTGCACTTTACAGTGTCCTCATACCAGTTTGCTTGTGTATATGGCATCTGTACACCTGTAATGTTATGCTACAGCATTTGAGAGCTACAGTAGTACCATTGTGCAGCTCTATCTTTTGCAACATGTGATCTACAAATGTGCATCTATTCACATAAGATTACCATTTCACTGCCTGAGTGGACCTGAGTGAGTGGCTGTGGCTATTATAGGTATTGGAAATGCAGAGCTCCAGTATGGAGTGCCAAGGTAAGCAGTATCTCCTCATTTTTCCCACATACACATTTTAAGTAGTGCTTTCTGAGCTAGTGTGATAGCGCAATGTGTAAAATGTATGACTGGCATAAATGAGCTTTTTTAAGAGTAATGTCACTGGCATCACACATCCTGGGTAGTAGTGCCAGCATCGTTGCAGTGATCTGAGGGAGTACCACCCTCTTCTGCTCTGTCAGTGTTGAGGACGAGGTTCAGAGAAGAGATCCTGACATGTACTCTAATCATTTCTTTTTTGCAGTATTGCCTTCTGCTATTTTAACTATTGTATATCTATACTTACGAGTTCATAGTTTTCTGCCAGCAGCAGGAAAACATTATGGTTGAATGTCACAGAAAATTGAAGTGACTGTTCACAGAGTGGAATTTATGACATCTGTGCTAATCCATTATGAATGGTGATTGACTTTGTATCATATTCGGGTAATCATTTCTCCCCCCACTATGTCAACTGTCACCGGGTCCAGTTAAGGAAGGAGTGGAAATGAGGCCAAGTTCACATAGGCTGAGCCACCAAGTGTCTCTGGTACTGGGTCACCAGTTCCACCAGAGATAACTTTCAGCAGAAATAGAGTGGTTTACTGCTGGCAGTGATTATCTGGGGACACTGGTCCCTTTTATCCAACTGAGGAGGAAAGGTGAAGGCTTCTCATCTGAAACTGTCCTGAATGGGTCTGTCCTGCTCACCTAATCATGCCAGTATCCTCTACTTATCTCCATCCTGATATTTCCTTCTTTTGTCGGTCATTCCCAATTTCTTGATTGTTGTCTAACACTCCCAGTCAACAGCTGTCCCCATTTGTATGCCTTTTTAAACCCACTGTCCTCCATTTTTGCATGCCAGTCTGAATCTTTTTTTCTGTTAACTGTATGTCGGAATGAATCCTTATTATGTTTACATGTCTGCCTTCTCCTTCTACCTGCCTTTCTCCTTCTATCCCATTCACTGCTGCATCTCACTACTTTTCCTACATACCCTTCCATGTATATAACAAAAAAAAAACATCCTTTCCTTGGGAAAAAAATACCCTTCCTTCCATAACACAGCTTAGCTTTTATGCCTTAAAGTTTCCCTCTGCTTGCTGTTATTGTCTTTACTACTATCGTTTCTAGCAAATTCCCTTTCATTGCATATGAGGGAAATTGTCAATTTGCTGTTCTAACTCTCAGTGATCTGCTCAATGGCCATTGTATTACCCTCTTTGTGCTGAATGAGTGAAAATTGCAGTTATGTGGTGATACATTGCATATTTAAGCAGGTATTGACTCAACAATACTAGCCTGCCTTCACTGTGACATTTGTCAAGTTGGTCATACACCATATTGTAGGAATGGTGCTACAGCCACATAGCAGCATAGTGTTGTTTCTCCATTATAGCTACTGTTGTGTTTAACTATGCAGCTCTTTGCTTGGATTTTCAATACTATTCAATGCATAATAAATGTCTGATCACAGGTTGGTAATCTTCTTCAAAATCTCAACATCAACTCAGGAAAATGTCACAATATTCAATGACTTCAAATGTACAAACATACAACAATTCTATAATGAACTCTCTAAGTTCAAAGGTAACTGTATTTCCTAAAATATCGGCATGTGTATACCCTAAAATGTAAGCATGGCATGTAAATTCTACAGTCACTTAGAAAACTGAATAAAACTAGCAGTCCCTACCAAAACTAAACAAAAGGGGGAAAGGAAAGAACAAACCGGTTTGGTGGTCCACATGCATAAATAAACAATGCAGTAAAAAAGCTCATTACAATATATAGCAAAACTAAAGACCCACAAATCACAGTTAACATCAAAAGGTTATCCAAGGTACTGAAAAACACCACGGGGAAAGCTAAAGCTTCCCATGAACCTACGCTAGTAGTAGAAGATAAAGACAATTGCAAATCTTTCTTAGGTCAAGAAGTTAAGAAATAGCAGCCAACATTGTTCTGAACTCATCCAATATGACATTACCTACTCTGATTCAGTGGGTATTGCAAATAGACTGACAAAAAATTCAGTGGTAACTTTACCCCAGAGACATCTATACCAAATCCACATATACCTACATACCTAAAACCTACTATAATCACAAAAGAATACTTGTTAAAAGTACCATCCAAAACAAAAAAAATGCATCCTCTATGGTACTTGATACCATGGCAGGTTGCCTACTGAACAGTATGCATGCAGTGAATGGACCTGCCCCTACAGCTATTCAATCTGAGCTTAGCCACTGACATTGTATCCATGGTATGCTGCATGGCACTTGTGATACACAAGGGTGGTCCAATTGCAGACCCCATGAATTACAGACCCATCAGCCTCATCAGCCTAATTTGCAAGGCCATGGAATGGGTCAAAACAGATCTTCTGAACAACAATATAAAAAATAATATAAAATTTGACCCCCCCCCCCCAACTCAATCCCTTTGTAGTTTGATGCATAACTAATTGGCTGAAGGACAGAACCCACACTGAGAAGGTGACAGGCACAGCCTCACAGAGGATGAAAGTAATCAGTGGGGTACCAAAGGGATCTATGTTAGGACATTTGCTTTTTGGCATATACTTCTGTGCTCTCCAAGTCAAAAGTCAGGAGCTCTGAAAACTAAGTTTGCCAATGATTTTAAACTGGGCTTTATTCTTAAATCCCCTTCTGATATGCAAAGGTTACAAAGTAAACATACACAGGTTAATAGATGATATGCTGATAATGGGCTAAAAAATGAATACGAAAAAATGTAATATTATTGCATTTGGCAAATTAAGTCTCCATCCAGCTTATAGTATAGAGGACACCCCACTTCAAAACAATGTTGTGAGAGACCTTAGAACATGGAGGGATGACGCTATTTCCTTTGACCATCAAGTTGCAACAGTGATCAGGAAATCTTTCCATCTGGTACAGCTGATTGCAAAAGGCATTTCTTCTTTTTTCCAAAGAAGTCCTGACTCCTCTATATTCTGCACTGATCAGGATCATCATATAATACATCACCTTTAGGATGTGCCTTGCTAAACATATCAAGTAGTTGGAGACACCCCAATGGTTCATAAAAAAAGATCATAGGAATAAAATACCTACACTGTCAAGTGAGCCTCAAAGCTTTGTCTCTACATTCAGTCTTCTGCAGACTGCAAAAGGATGATCTGTGCCTTGCCTTCTGAGCCATTGGGAACAGCTGTCCAAGGCCTCTTATCTCTCCACAAATCAAACAGTTCTGTGAACACTAGAACCAGAAATCTGAAGATACTTTAGCAAATAAGCAAACATCAGAGGATAAACCAATTCAACAACAGTGACCATTCCTTCTCCAGAGTGATCTAATGTGACACACTGTCTTCCATTAAGAAGAAATTAGAAAACTGGGCTGTTATTCCTAAATTCACTCTTGATATGACTGAACTATTAATTATTGATTCTTGAAAAAGGAGGTAAGGTAAATACTGGCAAGGTGTAAATGGCCACATAGCCAGTTGCTTTATATATTTTATTATTCAGTGAATGATAATAATAATAATAATAATAATAATAATAATAATAATAATAATAATAATGATAGCTGGGGAAGTATGTCTGCGTATGTGTGCTGGGGGGGATGACCTTGTGAAAAATACTGTTTCTGTGTTTTGCAACATTGACAGCGTCTTTATTTTCAGTAGCAACTTCTCAGTTGAGACCATAAGAGTGTCATGGGTTTCAGTAGTAACTTCCTAAGGATTTCACATATTTGGTGTCAAATAATAATCTGTTTATTTAAATGAAATACAACAATTCATAGTAAACTCCATGTTAATCTGAGAGATATGAAAAGTATATATGGCACAGTGTTCTCTCTTATATTTCTGATTTGTGGATCTGTGCTTGTGAAATGAATACAGTGAACTCCAATGATATGTGGCTCCTACATGTATAACAGATACAAAATCGTCTAGCTACCAGTTAGCTTTTGATCAACATTTTCCATATTATTCAGACAGCAGTCATTCAGTGTGTGATAGCAACAAGAATGCAGCCAGAAATTTTACAGCTTCCATTAAAGCTTAATTTGTTGTGTAATAGGTGGTGCATTCAGTACTTTATTTTGTGTACAATTAAAAGTGATGTAGTTTGTATTTAAACCTTGTGTTCTTTCTCTTGTGAACAATGATGGACAAGCAAGGTTAATATCCATGATGAGTATATCAGCCATTAATGTATGCCTAACTTCCAGTATGCAGATATGCATTCACACATACTGTAAGCTAAGAAATAGATCAGCAGTAAAATAATATGCATGAACATTGAGTAAGTGGTAATACATAGTGATGTGGGGAAGTACTGAGGAATACTAATTCAGAACTTAATGCACTGAGGTGTGATGTGATATCATTGTCTATTCAGCACTTAGAATTCCCGTTATTCTACATTCCACCCAGCTTACCAGGTATCATTCCACACTGAAATCTGACACAGCATGACAAATACTAATGTTAAAAATATTTCAAAATGTCTTCATCCATTGATTTAACATGAAATAGCCTTTTCTCTGATTCCAAAACCTCCTGAATTAATATGTGATCATATGTGGCAGGTACCACTCAGTAGTTGTACAGTCAAGTTTATGTCTGTGGTCTTGTACGTGTGAAGACCAAATTTCAACTAAAAATTACATTGTAGAAATTAGAAGAATAAGTTTTTAGTACTTCACACAAAATTTGAACAGACTGGGCTGCTTTTCTTTGAGTACATGTATTTTTAACATTGACATCTTTTAACAGCATTATGATAGTTAATGTACTTTTGTGTACGGTCTTTACCTTGGCATCAACATCCACATCATTTGCCATTGAATGGCTGTCACAGACTATAAAGATGTTGCTTCAGTGCAAAAATATGATCAAAGACAAGTTCTGCACCATGAATCTCAATGCAGTGTATTAAGACAGGACGGAGATAACTAAAAAGAAGTTATTGCACATGCAGGTATTTCAATTATCATTAAAGATACTGTTATACACAAAATGTAAATAATATCAAGTTTTCAAGTTCTATCTGTAGCACATATGATAATTAGAAAAAGTTGTTCAGTTTACCCACTCAAGATTTTATAAAAAATAATCTTGGGATACAATAAACTCCATGCAGGCTTCACCTAAAGCCTACCTGGAGTTTACATGTGTGTGCAGTGATAAACTGCATTTACGTGAGGTTTCATGGCAGGCAACAATGCTGCCATTCAGGAAACAATGTAAGTGAACACAGATAGCATTCCTGTTTAAATCAGAGCACTGACAGTGGCTTTGCGCTGAATGCCACAATGATCACCAGGGTTTCACAGATAGCTCTCAGTTTCTTAGTGCAAGACAGCTTGACAAAGGCCAACACAGTGGAGGAGTGATGACCCAGAAATAGGAGCATATTTGACATATTTGCCGTTCTTATATGTACTAGAATAACCAGAGGTTTGTGATAAGATGCATGTTCTGAAGGATTTGAAGTATGAAGCTCAAATGTATGTAATATCGAATCACATCAGCCCTGAGATCATCCCAGTGATATGGCAGAAAGCCACGGATTTGTTAAGGAAAATATCTGGACATTTTGTGAAACTCTGGACAGTGCAGAGGTGTGAGTGCTGAGTATATGGTCCAAACACAGTACTGGACAGTGTAACTACAGTATAGAGTATTGTAAAAATCCCATTGCTGGCATTCTATACTGAAGTTGTGTGAATGATCTGTAACAGTACATGAACTGCCATGTAAAATAAACACTCAGGGGAAGTGTGTACATTGAATAGGGATACACAGATGAATTGTAGGAATGAACACAGGGAAAGAGGACAGGTAAAACAAGCAGATGAGGGCATGTCAATGGAAGATGGTAATAGCAGCAATTCCAATCACATATCAATACGAGACAGTAGAGACTGCACAGTGAAAACGTGTATTATGTGACTGTCACACGAGGTGACATGACAACAGGGATGATGCCTGTGTGAAATAAGTATCCTTAGATGAATAAAGCAGAGGACATCTATCAGGGATCTGACATACATCTGAGGTAGGGTGCATATTGTGAAGCTGTATAAACTGATTTGCCTGAATATGAGTGGTCTCCAGCAAGTGGGATGCAGGTAAAGGCTCATGGACAACATTGAAAGAACCAACCACAATCATGGACAATATCAGAATAATACCACGTGTAATCCCATGCCTCTGACATAGCATATGTGATTTAGAGTGATCAGAGATGATTCTGCACAACACACATGTGTATAACTATTATGATATGACCACACTCTATGAGTGTAATTATGCACACTGTCCTGGCACTGTAACATTGACTGGAGGTGTTAGGAGGGACACTACTATACCTGTATGCGACATTATGAATAATACAGGCTAGTTGACTTTTGTGCATGGTATATATATATATATATATATATATATATATATATATATATATATATATATACACACACACACACACACACACACACACACACACACACACACACACATATATGACACAATACACACACACACACACACACACACACACACACACACACATATATATATATACATATATATATATATATATATATATATACACGCACATATATATGACACAATCCACACTGTCACACATGTTATCCATTCCATCAATGTTGTCAAACACCTATTTATGTACTGTGTGCATCACCAGACCAAATAACACACATACATCTGGTAAGCTTGATGGGGGTTCCACAGCATCAGACAGTAATGTTTATACCACAAAAAGAATACCTAGATATGGCTAATGAGCTTTGTGACAGCTCACTGTGACAAAGGTGGTACACTTCAGTTATACATCAGTGGAAGATGTGTAAGGAGGTACATAAAAAAGAGTGCATTTTACTCAGTTATTGGTATGATGAAGGCTGGGAACTATGGAGGTATTATTGCCTATCATGTGGATATTCTTCACATACTTAGTACTAGTGCTACATACAAGGGAGTAGTCAGCACTGTGCTCACATGCTGGTGGATGCTCCACTTACCGTCTACCCCAGGACACAGGTCACATCATTACAGAGTGTGATGTCCACATTATACTTGGGTTGTGTGTTTGTTTTCCTGATGTTTTCTTGTCATTGCGGGTGTTATCATGGTTGTGGCATCAATCTTTGTTGTGTGTTGATACTGTCTGTATTATACTAATAACACAGTTGGGCCTAGCAGACAGCCATGATGTACGGACCTGATCACTAGACCTGTGATTTGGTCTGGTGTTAAAGTAAAAGCTGCTTGTTAACATCTATGTAAGTTCCCATTATTTGTGGCATCCAGTTCTGGAAGGAATGAATTGGAGGTCCAAACACTAAAGGTAAACCCAAAAGCTCATACATAATTTTTCGGTTAGTAACATTGAAATGCATTATTTGCCCTGTACACTAAGAATCAGTACACTGCTTTTTGTCACGATACAGTGTCATTCAATTCTCACCTGGGAACCATTTATTAAATAACTGTCATATAAACATACTCATTTCCTACTAAAAGTTTTGTTTGAACATACTTTTTCTGCATTTTTACATACAAATATTGTAGAGAACACCTTGTCCAATTCACAAATTTTGGAAACAGCAACCTTATAGCCGGAAAGCCAACTCTAACCCAAAAGAATTCGAATTCAAAGTAACTTCTTTAACGCAAAAGTTTTTATTCTTCAAAAAAGAGCGTTTTCGCCGTGGCTCCTGTCACAGCTTCATCAGAAGAAAATACAAATGGAAACAGCTATCCAAACATTTAAATACTCTCATACAGGAAGTGACAAAACAGACCTAATCCTGTGGGCTTAATTAAAAACATAATTAAAATCAAAACAAAATAAATGTATATCAAAAAACTACTTATACTATATTATATATACATTCATCATGTGTTATAAAACTGTTCCTGATAATAATGGTAAAAGCGTTTTTAAAAGAACGCTTTCAATATTCTTAACAAGAAGTCAGAAACATTTACCTAAAATAACTTTTTAACTTCAATATACATGAAATGTTGCAGTTCTCATTTAGGCCAACAGGTCTAAATGCATCTAAGTTCAACTGCCAAGCTAATTCAGTGCACTCAAGAATGGTTTCAACAGGACCACCCCTAATGTTCTGAGGTACCTGGTCAATACCCATGAAACTAAATGAGTGCCCTGGATTATTTTTTACATGTTTTGCTAAAGCATTCTCAAGTAATGGTTTTTTTATAGCATAAAGGTGTTGGTAAACTCTTTCTTTTAGTTTGCGATTTGTTTTTCCTATATAAAAAGATGGACAACAATTGCACAATGCAATGTAGACCACCAGTTTAGATTCGCAAGATATCCTTTGATTGATCTGGTACCTTATATTTCTGACAAAGAAAGAGTTACCTGTCATCATAACTTTACACATATTACAATGGCCACATTTAAATGAGCCACTGGTCCTCGTAGAACCATGGCAATGTGATGTTCGTTGCAACATTTCTTTTAAATTGTTACTTCTTCTGTATATAACAAAAGGACGTTCACCTAACTTTTCTATGAGGTTAACTGAATTAATCACCAACGGCCAATTTTTTAAAAATATAGCCCAAATGTCAGTAGAATTTAGGTTGTATTGAGTAATGAAACTCAAAGAAAAGTTCCTACATATAGTAGAAACATTTTGATTTGTTGATTCAATGTCAGTAGAAAATTGGGCATCAGTAACCTGATCTAGCAAAGGTTTATAAATACCCTTTACTCTCTTAGAGTCAACTTCTGAAATAAGGTCATTTAGAAGCACAATAGGGTAACCTCGGTTTAAAAATAAATCCTTTAAAAACTGACACTCAGTTCTAAAATCACTTAGTGTGCTACACATCCTTCCTGCACGTACAAGCTGACCCTTAACTATAGATTTTTTCTGTTTAGGTGGGTGTAAGCTAGTGTAGTGCAGGAAGGAGTTGCAGTAAGTGGGCTTTCTGAAAATCTTTGAAAAATAAACTCCTTCTGTAAAGTCCTTTGTTAGTCTCACATCTAAATATTCTGTTTCATCAATGGAGAAGTTAAATGTAAATTTTAACCAATCCGTAGTGTTATTTATATAGTCAACAAAAGACTGTGCATCAGATTCAGTTCCTTTGAAAAGAATGAATATATCATCCAAGAATCTAGTGTAGTATTTAATGTTCTGCATTATAGATTCATTGGATAGAATAAACTGCTTTTCCCAAAAAGCTACAAACAAATTAGCTACGCTCGCCCCACAGGGCGAGCCCATGGCTATTCCACGTTTCTGTAAATAAAATTTCTGGTCAAATACAAAGAAGTTGGAAGACAACACTATGCTTAAAAGCTCAGTGATGACATCAATCTCATCCTGTGGTGCGTTTAAACTTTCCATCAGAAGTTGTAACCATTCCACTGCCTCATTGTGTGGAATGGATGTGTATAAGTCCGTGACATCAACAGTTAGGAAGTTCAACTCAGGGTTGAAGTTAATACTGTTGATGTCACGTAGAAAGGACCAAGAGTCCTTGCAGATTGTGGAAATTTTTTTCACATATTTTGATAAAATGTTATCTA
Organism: Protopterus annectens; assembly: GCF_019279795.1. NCBI lineage: Eukaryota > Metazoa > Chordata > Ceratodontiformes > Protopteridae > Protopterus > Protopterus annectens. The sequence continues at coordinate 1,544,892,740 of NC_056733.1, forward strand.
TCAATTTAGAGCAAGGGTAGGTCATAGAAGACCTACCATCTATTAATGCCCTCATGGGGGGGGTTTTTTGGTCTTTGTGTATCTTCGGTATTCCGAACATTACAGGCAACTTTGGTGTAATGATGTCAATATAATTATATGTATCTAAATCAATTTTGCCTGCAAGAAAAAGATCACGGAAATATCCCCTGATACGACCTTGAGTTACATTAATCTCATTTAAGGAGGATTCTTCGTAAGCCTGAGATGTAAGAATCTCAAGCATTTTCTCCTTATATTGAGAGTCGTCAAAGACCACCAATCCACCCCCTTTATCTGGCTTTAAAAACCTTACTGATAGAAAACGCAGGTTATTTAACCATTGGCGTTGTTCATCAGAGATATTCATATTTTTGGAAATATATTTGTTTTATGAATAGTGAAAAGATGTCTTATATCTATTTCACACATCTGCTCAAAAAGCAATAGGTTAGGTTGAATAGGTAGTCTTAGTTTATTATTATCTCTTGTGGTCTCATTATTAAGTAACATTCTCAAATTCAACTTGCGTATATAACATTTCAAGTCGATAAGAGTTTTTGCTAAATTCCCATAAGTACTAGGGATAAAAGTATATCCCAGTGCTAATAGTTCCACTAAGTCTGCATCTAGTTCTAAAGTGGAAAAATTATAAATAGTAAAATCTTTTTTAAGATTAGTATAAATGATAGGTACTTGTGGGAGAATTTGAGGTCTTACAAGGGTACTATTCTCTATCCTTATCTCCTCCGGTTCGAAGCCACGCCTTGTTTCCTCTGGTTGTTCCCTAAAAAAACATTCTCATTAGGGGCTGTGGCTTGACCTTGATTTTGTTGGCCAGTTCCTCCCATTGTTTTTTGGTGTCTATTGTTGTTATTAACTTTTGAAGAACCCTTTAATCTGTTACTTCTTCTCACTCCCTGTGTAGCAGAGGCAGTAGGTTGCTCACCTTCCTCAACTATACTTAGTGTTTGCTCTGTTTCAGGCATGGTAGAAGCCCCATTAAATACTGCAGTCTTGGAAACTGGAAGTCTAATAGTTAAATTGGGGTAAGCCTGGCTAGATGAGTAAACAGCCCTGTCTCTTACTAATTTTTTATTTTTATTTGTTTTTAACTTGTTTAACAAAGCATCTATACTCGAAAAAATGCGTTCATAATCATATTTGAACTGCAAAAAAGACATGTTATTTTTAATTTCTTCATCAAGTATATTCACTTCAGATATAAGCGACAAAATATGTATGTCATAATGCTTAACAATAACTTTTAATAGTTGAAATCCTTGTTCCTGAAATAAGCATTCAAGTTCTGCAAGGTAGACATGGTCTACTAACAGTCCCGAAGGAGTAAAGTTGTTCCTTAAGCCCTTTGGTATTAATTTTTCTTTTAGACATTGCCTAAAATAGGCAGCCTCAAGCTGCAGTTTTTTTAATTTAAGCAACTTTAAATCAAATACCTTTAGGCAGTCATTGAGTTTATTCGCATCGTTCTCTGCAGTTGAAGCGTTATGGCAGTCTGCTCCAGTCATGTCAACTGGAAGAAAAGAAAAAGGATTTTCTTTATTAATCCAACTAGACAAAGATACATGACCACGCTCCAATTCGCCTTCATGTAGAATGTTCAAACCAGTGACCGGTGGTGTGCGTATGTTTGAATTAGCGACCACAGCAAAAGTTTGTGCAAAATCATTCTGCACTTGGGAAGTTGTAGGAAACGACTCTGTTTCACTCGTAGTGAGCAAACCACCTTTGCGGTGGTTTGAACGCACAGTACCTTGTTGGTTACTCCGTGGAGGTAAACCTCTTGACGGTTGAGCTGGCGGAATTGAAGTTTCGGACCCATCCGAAAGTGGGACCGAAAAGGAAACTGGTATTACATCTTGTTCAGTGTATCCGGATGTAATAGGATTACGTTCAATGGCATCCATACGGATGTGTAAAGCCTCTATTTTTTGAGAGATAGAAGCTAGTAGCGAGTAAATGTCCCCTTCGTTAGAGCTTTTTGAGTTAGTGGCTGTTCCAAAAAGGTTAGGGCTTACCGGACAAACAGGAGTACTTGATTCCATAATGATAAACAAACGGTAGTAGAAAAGGCAAACAAACTGGTAAAAAAACTGGAAACAGCAACCTTATAGCCGGAAAGCCAACTCTAACCCAAAAGAATTCGAATTCAAAGTAACTTCTTTAACGCAAAAGTTTTTATTCTTCAAAAAAGAGCGTTTTCGCCGTGGCTCCTGTCACAGCTTCATCAGAAGAAAATACAAATGGAAACAGCTATCCAAACATTTAAATACTCTCATACAGGAAGTGACAAAACAGACCTAATCCTGTGGGCTTAATTAAAAACATAATTAAAATCAAAACAAAATAAATGTATATCAAAAAACTACTTATACTATATTATATATACATTCATCATGTGTTATAAAACTGTTCCTGATAATAATGCTCTAATTCTTGCTCTAAATTGATAGATAACATTTTATCAAAATATGTGAAAAAAATTTCCACAATCTGCAAGGACTCTTGGTCCTTTCTACGTGACATCAACAGTATTAACTTCAACCCTGAGTTGAACTTCCTAACTGTTGATGTCACGGACTTATACACATCCATTCCACACAATGAGGCAGTGGAATGGTTACAACTTCTGATGGAAAGTTTAAACGCACCACAGGATGAGATTGATGTCATCACTGAGCTTTTAAGCATAGTGTTGTCTTCCAACTTCTTTGTATTTGACCAGAAATTTTATTTACAGAAACGTGGAATAGCCATGGGCTCGCCCTGTGGGGCGAGCGTAGCTAATTTGTTTGTAGCTTTTTGGGAAAAGCAGTTTATTCTATCCAATGAATCTATAATGCAGAACATTAAATACTACATTAGATTCTTGGATGATATATTCATTCTTTTCAAAGGAACTGAATCTGATGCACAGTCTTTTGTTGACTATATAAATAACACTACGGATTGCTTAAAATTTACATTTAACTTCTCCATTGATGAAACAGAATATTTAGATGTGAGACTAACAAAGGACTTTACAGAAGGAGTTTATTTTTCAAAGATTTTCAGAAAGCCCACTTACTGCAACTCCTTCCTGCACTACACTAGCTTACACCCACCTAAACAAAAAAAATCTATAGTTAAGGGTCAGCTTGTACATGCAGGAAGGATGTGTAGCACACTAAGTGATTTTAGAACTGAGTGTCAGTTTTTAAAGGATTTATTTTTAAACCGAGGTTACCCTATTGTGCTTCTAAATGACCTTATTTCAGAAGTTGACTCTAAGAGAGTAAAGGGTATTTATAAACCTTTGCTAGATCAGGTTACTGATGCCCAATTTTCTACTGACATTGAATTAACAAATCAAAATGTTTCTACCATATGTAGGAACTTTTCTTTGAGTTTCATTACTCAATACAACCTAAATTCTACTGACATTTGGGCTATATTTTTAAAAAATTGGCCGTTGGTGATTAATTCAGTTAACCTCATAGAAAAGTTAGGTGAACGTCCTGTTGTTATATACAGAAGAAGTAACAATTTAAAAGAAATGTTGCAACGAACATCACATTGCCATGGTTCTACGAGGACCAGTGGCTCATTTAAATGTGGCCATTGTAATATGTGTAAAGTTATGATGACAGGTAACTCTTTCTTTGTCAGAAATATAAGGTACCAGATCAATCAAAGGATATCTTGCGAATCTAAACTGGTGGTCTACATTGCATTGTGCAATTGTTGTCCATCTTTTTATATAGGAAAAACAAATCGCAAACTAAAAGAAAGAGTTTACCAACACCTTTATGCTATAAAAAACCATTACTTGAGAATGCTTTAGCAAAACATGTAAAAAATAATCCAGGGCACTCATTTAGTTTCATGGGTATTGACCAGGTACCTCAGAACATTAGGGGTGGTCCTGTTGAAACCATTCTTGAGTGCACTGAATTAGCTTGGCAGTTGAACTTAGATGCATTTAGACCTGTTGGCCTAAATGAGAACTGCAACATTTCATGTATATTGAAGTTAAAAAGTTATTTTAGGTAAATGTTTCTGACTTCTTGTTAAGAATATTGAAAGCGTTCTTTTTAAAAAAACGCTTTTACCATTATTATCAGGAACAGTTTTATAACACATGATGAATGTATATATAATATAGTATAAGTAGTTTTTTGATATACATTTATTTTGTTTTGATTTTAATTATGTTTTTAATTAAGCCAACAGGATTAGGTCTGTTTTGTCACTTCCTGTATGAGAGTATTTAAATGTTTGGATAGCTGTTTCCATTTGTATTTTCTTCTGATGAAGCTGTGACAGGAGCCACGGCGAAAACGCTCTTTTTTGAAGAATAAAAACTTTTGCGTTAAAGAAGTTACTTTGAATTCGAATTCTTTTGGGTTAGAGTTGGCTTTCCGGCTATAAGGTTGCTGTTTCCAGTTTTTTTACCAGTTTGTTTGCCTTTTCTACTACCAATTCACAAATTTTGTTACATTAATACTAAATTTTAAACTAATAAACAATGAATCACTGAATTGTGTTAAGATTTTTTTTCATAACTAACCATTTGTCTTTGTGTATGCCATATTGTGGGATTCCACTGGACTTGCAAATGTATAATTTGAGACATATCTTGTCCAGTAACCTTTAATTTATTGGCCAATTTTTCAGTGTCAACTGAATTCAATGTGCCCATTCCAGTAACTATGCCACCCAACAACATATCATACCAGGCTCATTTTCTCTTGCATTTTATAATATTTGAAAAAGTAATATTAAAATGTAATACAGTTTTCTGATAGGTTTGTTCCACATTTTACATGTCGAAGGGATTCTTATTATTTGGTCAAAATGTGATCTAGGTTTACTATTTGATACAGTTATCTGTGAAGCCAGTGCATTTTGGTTTGTGATTCGAGTTGTGTTTATACAAAACAATATAGTGATATTTCACATTTTAATTGTTTCATTATAAATATCAGTTCCATTTTGACAAGAGTAATAATTGTCTTTATATTTTTGATCATATTTACATTTGCAGCATTTTATATCCATTTTATCTTTAATTGTTACCATAACTTATCCTTCATTCAGTAACTGAATATGTAAATGTTCTCTTCTCACTCTCCAAATGGTAAAGTTTTCTTCAAAAGTTAAATTAGCAATAAAGCATTCTTTTCCAGGAGGACAGGTAAAAATTCCTTGTGTTCTATTCTGCAAGCCATTAGCCCATCCCTCTGAATCATCATGGTGTTTTGCTGGGAGATTCTTATAGCAGGAGTCATAACTTTGGTCAAATGGGCTCCATACAGTACATTGAGGACACAGAAAATGAATATCACGTTCTTCAGAAGAATATAAAAATCAGAATAGAATAGCATAATTATTTTTGTAAATAACATTTACTTGCTGGCTCATATTCCCATTTTTCCTGTCCTGGTTTCATCACTAAGAAAGTATTATCCTTTCCAGTTGCAATAACCTCAGCTTGCTGAGGTTGCTTATTTGGTGATTGAATACAGATTTTTGACCCATTGTTCAGGTTTGTAGAACCAAGCTCTTTGTCTTCTCTCACAATAAAAGTAGCAGGAGCTGTACCTTTTGTTAAAATTCCCACACATATTGGCACAATAATCAGTTGAGCAAATTTATCTCCCTTTCCTATTAGCAGATCAGAATCACCACTATTTAGTAGTTTTACTTTAATTTCAACTTGGTAATCAGCATCAGTTACACCTCCCATTATCTGTCAGTATTATGCTGCTTACCATAATCTTGTACCATTTTCCCTTTAAAATGTGAACCATTGTCACTTTGTATCTGCAAAGGAACACCATAGTACAGAATAATCAAATCAATTGTTTTTGCGGTGTTTACCTGCATAGCTCTCTTACATGGATAAGTGAGAAGATACCCTAAATAAGTGTCTACTGTTGTGCATGCATACTGACATCCTTTGCTAAAAGGTCCTATGTAATTAACCTGCTAGATTTGTCCAGGCAACTTGCCCCTACCTAAATGCTTTGTGCAATATGTGGTATTGGTCTATGTTGTATATGCTGGCATATAGGGTATTGTGATATAACAGTTTTAATTGCAACTCTATTCCTGTTACTAATTTTTAGCAAATACTTTAGTTTACATTCCTTACTCTTAAGATCAATGGTCCAATCAATACCTTTACTTTTGCCTTTGGCTATTTCTTGGTATATTTTCTGCAGGTCTTTTATCCATTGTTGATGCTTTGCTTTTAACTTTAAAATACTGAACTGTCCCTGCAACTTGTACTTTCGAATCAGTCCTGCACTATTAGTAAACCTTCTTCTAGCCCACATTGCCATATGTAGTCTCCGAGAATTTACTACATAAGCACTATCACTGTAAATATTTACTGGATGCAAATGCTGCAAAACATGTTGTACAGCTTCTGACTGAGCCCTTTTTGCTGACATGTATCATGGTAACTTAATTATAATTAGTCTCCACTTTGCAATGTCACTATTGCAAACCCAGTGTAGTACTTTCCATCCTTGCAGAAATGTGCATCATTCACATACGCTGTTGCAATGTCTGACTAACACCTTCTGTGATTTTCTCACTGTCATTTAGCAAAGTTTTGATTGTCAAATATGGAGTTTGAACTATAACTCCAGATAACATTGTCAAATAATCTTGTCTTATTTTCAAGTAAATGGCCAAAATGTTTTTAGTACAAGGATTGTTTTTCTGCTAAAAAACGTAACCTGTCTCAATTTAGTGTCCATTCTCTGAGATGCCTCTTATGGCCAAGACTGTAATAGCACCACCGAGAGTGTGTCCTTCCCTGCTGCTGCTTGCAAAACAAAAGGTAATTTACTGGTGAAAGCTATTAGCTATGCTGCCTGTGTTAACCTTTGCTTTAACATTTTTATGATTCCCATGAATTTATGCAAATCCAAAATTGTCAAAGGATTTGGGAATTGCAGAATGCCCCATACCCTTTGCTGGAAAGGAGTTCTCTCTGTCAGTCTGATAACGGTTCCTAGAAATGTTACCTTTTGTGACAAGAACTATATTGTGTCTTTATTTACTTTGAAACCTGGCTCTTGCAACCATCTCAAAACTTTTCTAACATATGATATGTATTTTTTCACAGTCTCTGGCTGCTTTAGAATATAACTTGGCATCTTTACTCACATCTTGTAAGAATGTTTTTACTATATGATGAAAAATAACATGGATGTTCTGAAAACTTTGAGGTAATTTAATCATGACATACTGTTGATTTTCAAGGGGAATGTAATCCCTTGGACCTCCCCTGCAATAATCAGAACTTTTAATTTCCCACAGTCTGTTTTTGTTTCTTCCCATAAGGCCTGACATTATTTTCCTATGGTATATTGTCATGCTCTGCCTATTTTAGCATCCTGACAGAACTGTAATATTAAAATACTCTAATAACATTGTAGTTAACTCTAATGACATGTCCATACCTTTTACAGAGCTGTTACATTTTGAATTATTAGCTGCTGTAATTTTTAACCCTTTAAATCCTAACATATTCGTATGTTAGTATGGAGCTGTATGGATCAGAAAAAATGTATTCATGTAACTTGACTGTTAGTTCTGGTATACTCTACTCAACATAAAGGTGCATGATTACTATTTATCCTAACTGGCCACACTTAATACATCTTTCTAAGAACTTTAGCTGTGTCAGCTTAACTGGAATTTATTTTATCTTTAACCCATAAGTCTGCCTGTTTCTGTTGTAACCAATTTTTTAATTCATAGTTTAGTATTAAGCTAACTGCCCTTGCGAGCCATTTTAAGCCTAGTCAATTATCCCTTGTGAGACTCAAACCCTGCACCTTGTGTTTGTAAGGCAAACACCTTAGCCATTAAGCCACACTCCCAACCAATACATTTGCACAAACGCCATACAAATCTTTACAAGTGTCATATGTGTGCACTACTGTACATTTTGTAACATTCATTTGTATAACAACATCAGCTCTAGGTAAAATAGCTAAAACAGTTTGCATATACTTCCTAACCTGTATGTCATGTTTCTTTAACATAGGTATGTGTTTTTCATTAAGCTCTGATAAGTTTTTATCTCTGTTAAAAAATTCTGCTGCGAGCAGTAGGACTGAAACATTCTAGCTGTCTCTACAAACTGTAAACTTTAGCATGATTTACCACAGTTTTAAACAAAAGCAAAGATATCTGTCTCCACAGTACAGTTGGAGTTTTATACTTTTGTACATACTGATCAAAACAATGAATGCATTTACACATATAAACTTTCTCTTAAACATTTTGTACCCTGCTTGCTGCACCAAGAAGATGTATTGCTAAACACAATTTCTTAGCAGGACAGAAATGATCAAGACAAATAATGTTCTCTACAATGAACAAAGCTTTATTAGACAATACACTCATGCTTCTATATCACGCAATCACTAATATTAATATTAATATCATCCAGCTATACTTCTATGTCAGGCAAGCATTAATATTCTTCTTCTTCTACTTTCGGCTTTTCCTGGTTAGGGGTCGCCACAGCAGATCACCTGTCCACTCATGATTGGCAGTGGAGTTTTACGGCGTTGAGTTACCAGTCTGGTGCCCAACCTTCCACGGAAGGTACACACTTGCATGCACTCACACCTAGGGCCAATTTAGAGTATCCAATCCACCTACAGCATGTGTTTGGATGTGGGAGGAAACCGAAGCACCTGGCTGAAACCCACATGACCATAGGGAGGTCATGCAGACTCTGCACAGAAGGCACCCCAGCCGATGATTAAACTGGAGAACCTCTTGCTGTGAGGTGGAAAAGCTAACCACTGCACCACCACAGCCACCCTTCAGGCAAGCATTAATATTAATATCAAATAAAAGAGAAAGAAAAAGTTAATACATCACCAATATAGCAATAGACTTCATCCTTGCCCACACTTTGACCAGGAATCCCCATTGCGTTCAGGTAGGAGACTCTATTGGGAAAGTTCTGAGCAGTGTGTCCACTCCATAGGTGAGGCTTCAACCAACTGACACGGAGTCCCAGTTTTTATACCCAAACTTTTAACAGTTTTCCTGGGCACTTAACCTTTAGGGATCAACAAAGACTTTCCAGAACAGCGCAGAGATGTTGGCCACCCATCCTAGAATGCTCAGTCAAGCCTGCCAGACCCTATGACTCTGCAATTTCACTTGAGAAAAAGATAAAAGAATGTAATGAACAAGTTTCTTATTGAACTTCTAGAAATGTGAAAGAATGTAATAAACAAGTGTCTTTCAGTCACATAGACTAAATGATAAACCAGTTTTAAAATAATTCTGTTTCATATAAAATAACTAAATTAACCCTTTCACTCAATTCTCTATACTGAGGCAGAAGTCAATCCCTCATTTACTCAGGGTGAAAGCCTTTTGTATCACAGTACTGAAAGCCTGTGTTGTGCACATCATAAGTTACACCATCATATTCAGATTTTAGGACTGTATGACAGCTCTGTACTCAACCCTTATCAGAACACTAATAGAGTATAATGCTCTATTTTGCATGTACCTCTTCAGAGACTTGCAGCAGCTGGAGAGACCACAGGTGTTTCTCTTGAAGAAAACATGGGGCCTTCAAACTATGCCATGATGTATGCAGAAAGACTGAAAGCCGTGTCACTGTAATCTGTATTGTATAGGATGAAGTGACTTCTGCCTGGCTTCCAGGCCAGTCTCTGAGCCTGTCCTGGTGGGAATAGTGCATATCTACAACTCATATATAGCAGATGACATCAGCAGTGTCTGTTGAGGAGAATATGGTAATAACAGTGTCCCAAATGCTGGTGTAAAAGGCTCTCTGTAATGTCAAGCAAGAGAACACACACACACACACACACACACACACACACACACACACACACACACACACACACACACACACACACACAGTTGAATGTAGTGATAATAGAACCCCTACCTAAGTATACAGACTACAGACCTCTGTATTTAAGGCAAGTGCCACAGCTCCCTTCTGACTTGGAGCATCTCAGACAACACTTTACAGCTGATGACAGCAGCAGTGTCTGTTGAGCAGAATATGGCAATAACAGTGTCCCACATGCTGGTGTAAAAATATCTCTCTAATATCAAGCAAGAGCACAAATACCCCCATACACCCATTTGACTGCAGTGGAAACAAAAACCCTACCTAACTACACAGAATACAGAACTCAGTACTTTACGCAAACTCCATGGTAAAAGTTTGACTTTTACAAGACTGCATGTCAACTTATAGTGGATGACATCAGCAGGGCATGTTGGAGAGAAGATGGGAGGCCTGCATAGGTTCCTAGCTTCATAGGTTCATAGGAGGTTACTAGCCTAATGGCCCTAGGGCATTTACTAGACTAGCCGTATAAAAATGCAAGTACACTTATTGAGCATATTTAGATGGTCATTGTTAGCAGAATGACTTTGTGATCAGCACCAACTAGCCCTGTCCATGAGGAACAAAGGTACCACCCCAGGGGTGAATTTACAATCACTCATCCAGTTGTCAAGGTCGGGCTTGAATAGAGTCATTGAAGAGCACTGCTTCACATGGAGTGAGATCCTATTACTGAGGAGTAGCAATTGCTGGGAAATATGTCTTTCTCCCCATTATGTTCTGTTTATGTCACTGGCTAGGTTGAGATCTCTGGAGCAAGTTATTCTTGCCATATATGATTCGCAGATGTCCAGCATTTCCACTAGGATAGGGTCTAAGACTGCTCTGTAGTCTAGGTCACCTCTCAGCAGTCTGCATGATACTGAGTACAGTGACAGGTCTTTCAGTATTTCTGTGTATATCATGATTTGGAGGCCCCAGATTCTCCCAGTCACAAATCTCTTTGTTTTCAACAGTAGCTGCAGGTTTCTGGTGAGGTATAGACAGAAGAGAGCATTGTACTCAGTTAGTGGTATGATAAGGGTAAAGTACAGCAGAGCTATGTTCACCCTGGTTTTGGATGTGATGGCCTTATTTATGACGTGTGCAATGTAGAATGTCTATCTCACCACTGTAGACACAAAGTGATTGAAGAGTAGATTGCTATCAACATGTATGTCTGAAGTCTTATAACACTGTGTTTGAGCTTAGAGGGGTGATATTTATTTCATAATTAACTGGGGTGCTTCATTGCCAAAGAGGACAATGAGGCATTTTTTGCTTTAAGGTTCAGTCCGTGGGTTTGGCATCAATCACTTGTCTGTGTCAGCCCCTTCTATAATATGGTAACATTGTTGGGTGACTCCATATGACTATGTCCATAGACAATCATCTGCAAACTTTGTTAGTCACAAGCCATCTACCCTTCTCTGGGCTTCAGAGAAATAGTTTCCAAAAAATTGAGGACCCAGCACAGATCCCTGTGGTATTCCACTGGTAAGTGGTCTAGTGGTGGAGGTGCAGTCCTGAACTTTGACAGAGTATGTTCTGTTGATGAGCTAGTTGTCTATCCATCTAGTAATGTATGGGTTAATTCCCAGATGAGAGAATTTCTCTATGATACCTGAATGGGGGATAATGTCAAAGGTCTTGGATAACTCATCATAGGTGGTATGTTCTGTTATGCCTTATCCAGGTCTTTGGGGTCAGTATCAAAGAAGTCCACTAGGTTTAATAAGCATGATCTACCCCTGACAAAACCAAAATGGGTTAGGTCAAGTATGTTGAAGGTCACCTATGTCGCTGTGGATGCAGTCCATGCTGATGGGTGGCCTAATGGTTAAGGTATTTGCCTTGCAAACACAAGGTGCAGAGTTTGAGTCTCACAAGGGGCAATTGGCTAGGCTTAAAATGGCTCGCAAGGGCAGTTAGCTTAGTACTAAGCTATGAATCTATACCCTTGCAAGTAAGGCTTTTTAGGCTTATGGATCAATAGTTATAGTTCTGCATGTTACCAGATTGATGTGTATTACATATCACATAGCATTTGATATTAATTGTTGTAGTGTGGGTGATATATGTGTGAAAAAAGTACTGAGACACCAGGGTTACAGTGCTTGGGGGAGGCAACACATGGTTGTATTGTAAATATGTGACATATTGTTATATAGGGCTTTCACTTTGTTATGTTTCCATATGTAATTTCATGTCATAGACAGGAAATGGACAGTAAACAGCAATAATACATAATAATATTTACTTTTCCATAGCTCAGCGAGCAGCGGGTTTGTGCAATGACTGGCAAAGTGTTTGCACATGTGAGATACACATTTCAATTACTTTGCCTGTTTCTGTGTAGTTAAGCAGTGCCCCACTGGACTTTCATCACTGTAACCTTACTCCTCTGGTGGGTTGAGTGCTTGATATTTCCTACTCCTCCTATGGACCATGAGGGAGAACGGACTCTACTCTGGCACAGGCATACACCAATGGTGCCATGCACAACCTCTGCACCATTCCTGGCAACTCACTGTGGGAGATAAAATCGCCACCTCTGCCACTGCTACCTGAGGGCACAGGTACTGCAGGGGCAGCAGAGGCAGTGCTGACAGATTGGCTCTCAGACATGCTGGGCATTGGTGCTGGAGCCGGTGGAGCAGGGGCAGACTGATGTACTGGGGCTGGTCTACCTCTCTGTGATGTGTAGCATTTAGTGATATGGTACACATTGATGATATGGAGACATTTTGATGACACATAATAAATATATATATATATATATATATATATATATATATATATATATATATATAGATATAGATATATAAGGTTTGGGGTGAGGGAAAAAAAGAGATAAAATCAATACCATCATATGTGACATACAATGCATTAATACAGTTCTGGAACTTTTTTATCTGAAGTATTACATGTAAGTATACATCCAGATACACAATATATAACAGATTGCGGAAAATAATCCTTGAAATGTCCATATATTGCACATAAACGTGTTCCATTTATACAGATTACAGTTTACAGCAGAGCATTTGTGCCACTGGTATGGAGTTTTTAATTTAGTATAAATGTTATTGAAACAACCACTGACTACATTCTAATATTGGACTCTTACAATTGGTCTGTGCTACAGTTTATTTATTTATTTATTTATTTATTTATTTAAATTTGTTGACTGGGAGTGTCCGACTGGACGTAGGTCCATTTTCAACGGAGGCCCGGGGAGAAAAGCACCACAGTAAAATAAACAGACAGTAGTTACATTGGATTACATAGCGATTAACAATTTAACATAGCAATTACTTACAACATATTTACAGATGAAGAACATAGTACATCAGTAGACAACTAGAATCTTTATCTGTGAAGTACATAACAGACATTAACAAATGTTACAATGAGAAGTTCCTGCCGTATAATAAGTACTAGGCTTATGAGCATCGGAGCATGCTATAATTGAGGTAGTTAGTGGAGTGGAGAGAAAGGTAGTGGTTGGATGGGGTGGATGATATAGAGTGGGAGTTGCAAGGGCATAGCCAGCATGTTTTTAGGTGCGCTTTTAGTAAAGTTTTGAAGTGGGTGCATGATGGTATGGAGGTAATTGTGGGTGGGAGTGAGTTCCATAATTTGGCTATGGCGCAAGAGAATAGTGCTTCACCAGCAGAGTTATTGGCTTTAGTGATCTGCAAGTGATTTTTGTTGCTGGATCTTAGTGGTCTGGTGGTGCGATAGGGTTGGAGTAGATTCTGGAGGGATGAGACATTTAGTGGATGGTTTACTAGTTTGTGGGTGAGTGAGAGTTGATACCACTGAAGGAGGTGAGGGAGTTCAAGCCAGCCCAGTTCAGCAAGTGAGAGACAGTGGTGACTACGGTAGGATGCCCCTGTGGCGAATTTGGCGATTTTGTTGTAGCAGGTCTCTAGCTTGTTTAGATCACATTGCCTTAGGTTGGTATATATTGGAGAGGCATAAAGTAGGGTGGAGATAAGGTGGGAATTTGCTATTGAAATCTTTGCTGCTTTGGTGAGAAATTGCTTATTTCTGTATAACACTCCTAGTTTTTTGTGGACTTTATGGTCATGGATATGTGAATGTCAAATTTGTCTATTTCCACTCCTAGCAATTTGTGTTCAGTTGGGTATATAATGGTGTTGTCTTTTGCTGTGATGTTAAAGTGAGAGTTGTTTTGAGTATGTTTGGTGGGTTGGAAGATGAGTAGTTTAGTTTTGTTTGAGTTGAGTATTAATTGGGCATCGGATAACCATGTTTCAACAGAGGAAAAGGCTTCCTGTGTGACTTTTTGCAGTTTGGGTAGGGACTGGGCTGAGCAGATGATGGTCAAGTCATCTGCGTATTGTATGAGTGTGCCATGTTTGGTGGCAGAGGCTAGATTATTGGTGTAAACAGAGAAGAGTAGGGGTCCAAGGATGGATCCTTGGGGAACCCCTATGGAGACAGGTAGTTGTGGAAATATGTAATTCTGCCATACAACGGATTGTTGGCGGTCAGATAGGTAACTCTGAAACCAGTTGGTGACTGATTGTGAGAAGGATAGGTTATTGAGGACAGAGATAAGTTGTTTGTGTGGGACCATGTCAAATGCTTTAGATAGGTCTAGGAAAGTAGCAGAGGAGAGATAGCCATTGTTTTATTGCTGAAGGATAGTGTTAGTAATGGAGAGTAAGGCAGTGGTGGTGCTATGGTTTGGTCGGAAACCATGCTGAGTACTGGAAAGGAGGTTGTTAGTAAGTAGGTAGTCTGAGACCTGAGAGTGTATGCATCTCTGTAGTATTTTGGAGAGTGGAGAGAGAATAGCTATGGAGTGGTAAGTGGTTAGTTCTGCGGTGGGTCCGCATTTTGTGGAGGGGAATTATATGTGATACTTTCCACAGTGTGGGAACGTAACTTTCTGACAGAGATCGGTTAATCAAGATGGATACTAGGTAGGCCAGAGCATCAGCTGCGATTTGTAGGTATTCACTTGGGAGGTTGACTGCTGCTAATTTGGTGGGTTTAAGTTTAGTTAAGAGTTTTTTTATGTTGGAGGTAGGTACAGGAGAAAAAGAGAAGGCAGTGGGGAGATTACTAGTTTAAGGTGTGGGTTGGAGGGGAGGGGGGTTGTGTTGTTTAGCTAGTGATAGTATGGTTTGGGTGAAGTGTGTGTTGAATGAGATAGCAATATATTCTGAGGAGTGAGGGATGTTAGGAGGAGGGGTACTGACTTTACCTGGGTGGAGGATGGAGTTTATGGAGGACCAGAATTGTTTGGGGCTGTGTTGTGAGGAGTCTAGGGCAGACTGGCAGTATTGGAATTTGTCCTGTTTTATTAGCTTTTTTACTCTATTGCGTAGTTCTAGGAATTTCTGTCTAGCTGAGGGGGTTTTGGTTTTGCGCCAGTGCTCCCAGGCTTTATCCCTGTTTTTCATTTCTGACTTAGTGGTTTTCTGTAGCCATGGGGAGGGTTGTGCTTTGTTTCTGGAAAATCTTATGGGGGCATGGTAATTAAGGATGTTCAGGAAGGTAGTATTAAAATTCAACTGCGTCATCTAGACTGAGGTAATTTAAAGGATGCCAGTTACATTCTTTGAGGGATGAGATGAATGTGAGTGGGTTAAAGTTTAGTTTTTTACGTATTTGACAGTAGATGACAGGTTTAGCTTGGTATAGGTATTTTTTGAGTAGGAATGTTGGGGAGTGATCACTGAGGCTATCTGATAAGCAGCCTGTTATATATGACTGGGGGCTCTTACTGACTAGTATCCAATCCAGGGTAATGTGCTTGCTGGAGTTTTTATTTATTCTCGTTGGTGACTGGACTAGTTGGGTGAATCCATGAAGGTGTACATGATGGGTTGGATTGTTGCCAGAACAGGATTGCCAGTCAATATTGAAATCACCTAAGATGATAGTTTCTTGGGGGAGATGGTGGGTAGACCAGCTGAGGAGGTTTTCTAGTGGAGGGATGTTTTGGCCAGGTGGGAAGTAGCATCCAATTATGTTGATGGTTTTGTTTTGGTTAATTTTGAGGTTGGTATATATTATTTCTTCATTTCCTATTTGTGGAGCTGATGATTTTAAGATCTGGATGTTTAGATGCTGTTTAAATATTATAGCTACACCACCTCCTTTTTTGTTTAGCTGGTCTACTCTTAGTATGCCGTAACCTGTACGGAGCATTTGCTCACTGGTAATGTGAGGTTTTAGCCAGGTTTCTGTCAGGATGACTATATCTGGGGAGTAGAAGTCTATGGTGGCATGGAGTTCATGGACTTTGTTGGATATACTTCTAATATTTAGGCTTAGTAGAAGGAAGTCACTTGGGTTTCTATTGGCTGTAATATGGGAGAAGTTGTGGTTTCTAGTCTGATTATGAGGATAGGGGTTGGAGATGGTAGGGCCAGGGTTGGGGTGGATGTCTCCACTTAGGGTAGTTTTGATATGCATGAGATTATTAGTTTTCTCAGTTTTTGAATGTGTTTGTTTATAAGGGAAACTTTATCATTGTGCTCTGTGGGTAATAGGTATGGTTGGAGGGTTACCATGTTAAGTTGTAGGGATGCTTTATGTTTCAGTAATATAGTTGGTAGAATATGTGGGGGGTGCATAGGGATGGTTCTTGAGCTGGTAGGAGGGGAGCTGAGTGTGGGTGAGACATGAGTGGTGGTGTGAGTAGTAGTACAGTGGTAGTGGTTGAGTGGGGGAATGATGGAGCTTTGGTAGGATGTAAGATATGCAAGGAGAGAGCATGCAGTGAGCATAGGAAAGGTATGCTTGTACATGTTAGTTGAGGAGGTGTGATAGTAAAGGGAAGATGGAGGAGGTAGTGTTGGGATAGTGCTGTGGTTGACTATTGGAAAGATGGGAGGGGTTTGAGTGCAATAAAGGTGGGACCACAGGGGGCGGGAGGAAATAGAGGGCAGGGTGAGGAGATAAGTGGGTAGAGACCCTGTTAGTCGCTCATATGAGGGGGCTGGAAACATTCACAAAGCAAAGACAAGTATGTGTTAAGAAACAATCACAATTGACCAAGGACTGCTCTGAAACTGTAAGTCATTTCTTAATTTCTCAGGTGGAAAAACAGGATAACCTTGTATCAGTAGGCTACTGTGGTCATAGTTTAAATTAACAAACACACAGTATTGATCAGTTATGGATACTATTTGCTAACAGAAGGGAATAAGAGAAAGTGGAAGATGTGTGTGTGTGTGTGTGTGTGTGCATGTGTGTGTGTGTGTGTATATGTGTGTGTGTGTGTGTGTGTGTGTGTGTGTGTGTGTGTGTGTGTGTGTGTGTGTGTGTGTGTGTGTGTGTGTGTGGTGGGGGGGGGGCTGCTTACAAGCCAAAGCAGAGTGCTCTCCAGGGGAAAATGAATATTGGCTCAAACAGGTAGACACATACTCAAAGTTAACTGTAGCTGTTTGCAGACAGTTCAGACCCGGGCTGCGCTTTTCCTACAAGAATGTTAAAGGTGGTACCGCAGTTGAATACTTAAGAGTGGTGTTAGGTCTAGAAAAGAAGAGTACAAAGAGGAGTAAGCACTTTTGAGATGGTAAATATATATTATAAAGATTATAAAAAACACACTGAGCAAATAGCTACCACATGCAGGACAATGTCCTGAACCAACTACTTAGTATATGCAGATACTGAGCCAATTGGAAGAACATTAGAAAAAAAACCCCAGACAGTTATGCAGTCACAGTAGCAAGCAGCAATCTGTCATGGTTCTCTAATGTGATTCTATCCACCAGTAACAGCACAAATATATATAAATAATTTAGACACTAGTATGAGCTGTCTACACACAGCACAATTACATGAATAACATTAGTGAACAAAGTGCAGCTATGCAAATAGACCATACAATACTATTATACTAAAAACAACTTGGTGCATACAAATGCTAGCATGCCATAGTAACATCCAATAATAAAGCATAAATCATATTAGATGTCTAGCACAATTCAACATAAACATATACAGTTGTAAAATGTCTAATACAATTCAACATAAATAGGCATTTACAGTTGTAAAACACTTACTGGAGAGACACTGAGCCTTCATGGGGCCTGTAGGAGAGTGGATTGTAGTTTTAAAAATGATGCCTGCCAGAGGTAATATTTATTAACTTTGGGATTGTCTTAAGGTAATAAACAGGGAAGGGGGAGGGGAGAATAAGGGTTTGAGCAGGCAGTTCTTTGTACTGCTGCTAATGAGCCAAAGCAAAGACAAGTATGTGTTAAGAAACAATCACAATTGACCAAGGACTGCTCTGAAACTGTAAGTCAATTCTTAATTTCTCAGGTGGAAAAACAGGATAACCTTGTATCAGTAGGCTACTGTGGTCATAGTTTAAATTAACAAACACACAGTATTGATCAGTTATGGATACTATTTGCTAACAGAAGGGAATAAGAGAAAGTGGAAGATGTGTGTGTGTGTGTGTGTGTGTGTGTGTGTGTGTGTTCATGTGTTTGTGTGGTGGGGGGGGGGCTGCTTACAAGCCAAAGCAGAGTGCTCTCCAGGGGAAAATGAATATTGGCTCAAACAGGTAGACACATACTCAAAGTTAACTGTAGCTGTTTGCAGACAGTTCAGACCCGGACTGTGCTTTTCCTACAAGAATGTTAAAGGTGGTTCCGCAGTTGAATACTTAAGAGTGGTGTTAGGTCTAGAAAAGAAGAGTACAGAGAGGAGTAAGCACTTTTGAGATGGTAAATATATATTATAAAGATTATAAAAAACAAACTGAGCAAATAGCTACCACATGCAGGCCAATGTCCTGAACCAACTACTTAGTATATGCAGATACTGAGCCAATTGGAAGAACATTAGAAAAAAAAAAAAAAAAACCCAGACAGTTATGCAGTCACAGATAAAAATATAGTGAGCAGCAATCTGTCGTGGTTCTCTAATATGATTCTATCCACCAGTAACAGCACAAATATATATAAATAATTTAGACACTAGTATGAGCTGTCTACACACAGCACAATTACATGAATAACATTAGTGAACAAGGTGCAGCTATGCAAATACACCATACAATACTATTATACTAAAAACAACTTGGTGCATACAAATGCTAGCATGCCATAGTAACATCCAATAATAAAGCATAAATCATATTAGATGTCTAACACAATTCAACATAAACATATACAGTTGTAAAATGTCTAATACAATTCAACATAAATAGGCATTTACAGTTGTAAAACACTTACTGGAGAGACACTGAGCCTTCATGGGGCCTGTAGCAGAGTGGATTGTAGTTTTAAAAATGGTGCCTGCCACAGGTAATATTTATTAACTTTGCGATTGTCTTAACGTAATAAACAGAGAAGGGGGAGGGGAGAACAAGGGTGTGAGCAGGCAGTTCTTTGTACTGCTGCTACTGAGCCAAAGCAAAGACAAGTATGTGTTAAGAAACAATCACAATTGACCAAAGACTGCTCTGAAACTGTAAGTCATTTCTTAATTTCTCAGGTGGAAAAACAGGATAAACTTGTATCAGTAGGCTGCAGTGGTCATAGTTTAAATTAACAAACACACAGTATTGATCAGTTATGGATACTATTTGCTAACAGAAGGGAATAAGAGAAAGTGGAAGATGTGTGTGTGTGTGTGTGTGTGTGTGTGTGTGTGTGTGTGTGTGTGTGTGTGTGTGTGTGTGTGTGTGTGTATGTGTGTTCATGTGTTTGTGTGGTGGGGGGGGGCTGCTTACAAGCCAAAGCAGAGTGCTCTCCAGGGGAAAATGAATATTGGCTCAAACAGGTAGACACATACTCAAAGTTAACTGTAGCTGTTTGCAGACAGTTCAGACCCGGACTGCACTTTTCCTACAAGAATGTTAAAGGTGGTACCGCAGTTGAATACTTAAGAGTGGTGTTAGGTTCAAAGTTAACTGTAGCTGTTTGCAGACAGTTCAGACCCGGACTGCGCTTTTCCTGCAAGAATGTTAACGGTGGTACCGCAGTTGAATACTTAAGAGTGGTGTTAGGTTCAAAGTTAACTGTAGCTGTTTGCAGACAGTTCAGACCCGGACTGCGCTTTTCCTACAAGAATGTTAAAGGTGGACATTCATGTACAGTCTAATGCATGCCTACTTGCTTTTACAGTTGGAATATGCAAACTCACTCACAACTCTATAAAATATCTAAAAAAGCCATCCTTAACTTTTAATGCTACAATAACACTTCTCTTCTGCTGCATACATACCACTTGCTTCCCTCAGTCTCTCTAATAGAGCAACATGAGCTTGCCTATTGAACTCACGCTCACTGGTAGCTGGGAAAAGAATAGAAAAGAACAGAAGAAAATTATGCATTCCAGTCTTGCTTATATTAAGCTTTCTAAGTCTTACAAGTACTCTCTTAATTTCATACTAACCCAGCTTGGGATGTCCAAAGTCTTAAACTCCTCCAACCACTGGATGATAGTATCCCTTTTTGTCCTGCATAGTCATTAAAATGATGCCTGCATTGCTATCCAGTGTGTGGGATACCTGTGGCACTGGATACAGCCTGAGCCATACTCTTCCATGCCTTAGACTTGTACTGGTATCCAGAATAGTCCCACTGCAGAAGCCTTTGGAAGTGTTGCTTTACCAGGAGTCCAATAAATATCCTCGACTCCTGGACACCCCACCTCTGTGCACTAAAACTGACACCTTCCCCTCTAACACCAGCCTTGTCTACCAGCTGAACTAGAGCAATGGAGACTGATGCTTTCCCACCATTTCCAGTTATTGCGTGTACTGGTGCTGCACAAACCCGGGCAACTTGTTTTCACGATGTTAAGTGGAGAGCAGCAGTCTCAAGGAGGGAGGAATTATATAATTGCACTTGAAGGTTAATCTGACATTTGACCTTAGTTTGAGGGGGTGTCTACTGATGTAACCTAGAAATATATATTGGAAAATGGAAGGTAACTGTTAGGTGAATTAGGTTTGCAGACATGCACTTGGGGCATAAATGTAATTACCGGACACATTTGTTTTTACCTTTATACACTGAGAAAATTGATTTTTACACTGTGGGATTTAAACTTAGGTATTAGGGACAAGCCATTTTCTTCCACAGTGTTTGATTTTCCATCTTTGCCACAGAAGAAGTGCTGCACAGGCACAGACAGGAATCATACATATGTATGAGCTGTTACACGTCTGAGTGTGACCTGACTAGATTACTGGATATAGATCCAGTTGTGTATGTGTCTTAGGTAACTGTGAAGGTCATGCAAGTCCAGATGGCAGAATTATACTTACAGAACTATAGTACATAGTATACCCTCAGTCATACATCTGAAAACACAATGATGGTGTCTCATCCATCATACTTATAATTCATATCAGCTCCACTATCTAAAGTGTTATAAGTGAGAGTGAATATAATAGGAAGCGGAACAACAGTAAATGTGTATGGAATATCCTGTATTAGGACCCAGGACCAAATGCATGGTAATCCTACACTTACACCTTTTGCAGCAACAATGTTGAAATACCACTTGTCTATTTTTTAGTTCATTGCAATAAACTGCAGTGCCACAACAGTAAGAAAAAAGGTTGCACACCCTGTTCTAGGACCCAAGACAATCTGTACTCCAGCCCTACACTTACACATGCTACCGAAGGACTAGTTACATGACATTCCCTAATTTACTAATCATTCTTAAGGTCTCTGTGTTAATTGCTAGGCAACACCACTTAGTGGGTTTGTGTGGTGCTTAACAAAATTAATTGAATGTATCCGGTTTCAGTTATTGGCTGCCTGGGTCCTGTCTGCATGTGTTCTGCCTGCTTCCTAGGTGGCCCAGTCGTCCAGTTTGCACACTGCCACTCATAGTGAGAATGAGATAAGCACCGCCAAACCTGACATTCATTGCCTCTACTTCCCATGATTGCACACTGCCACCCCCCAAAAAATAACAAGGAAAAGAAAAAAAGGTACAAGTAGTTGAAATGTGGAAAATCAATCTATGACATACACACTAGAAAATGTTGGTTTACATGAGATATTTTTACATAGATCTGGATTTGAACTCTCACTCCAATGAACCTTTAGAACACAGGAAGTGTGCCTTATCCTTCTTTGCCATGCAAACAGCTGTGCATCATGCACATGAAATCATTCTGTATACAGCCAACTGCAACATCATCTACAGTAATATGAAACCATACAACTGTTATTTGTACATTTATTATTTTTGGATGTAGTGCAGTAAGTGGTCACACAACCAGTTATGATTATTATTTGCAAATATACAGCTCTATCCTACCTCTCCGTGTTTGTTGGTCATTCTTCTTTTATCTGACCAGTAATCTGAGACATGCACTCTGTAACCCATTTTATATCATTGGCCTTAAAATGTCTGAGGATACTCAATGGAAATAATATCATATGCAGTTGCCAACAAATGAAGGGGAGGTTGGATGTTAATGAACAGAACGTGTGAATTGTGTGCTGCTTACTTATATTCTCAACCTTACATCTAACACACCCACTGGATGAAGGGCAGCCTGAAGTGCTATTGTGTTTTTCTTCTCCCAACCAGTAATCATTCACACCTGCAATCCATTACAAACAAACAAACACTGAGGGAATTCCTGCACTAATTCGTTCAGCCATGATTTACAACTTCACCATGCTAATGGTCCTGAATCTACACCATATAAAAAGGCAACCATTTAGCTAGGAGAACTGAATGTGAGGAAACTTGTTTATGTGGAGAACACAGAATAGGAGAGGCTATTACTTTGTGATGTATCTGCACAGAAGGTATGCTTGCATTTTATCAGCTACATACTGCATATGCTGGAATGTAATTAAAAAAATCTGAAGCAAAGACTTTTACACTTTTATCTGTACACATTAGTTAGAAGTGTACTGATGCCATGGGCATGTTTGTCAAGGCATTTCACTGGTATACATGATTGACAATACCTTAAAATGGAATGTTCTGTGACACATCTATAGACATGTTTCAGAGAAAGTTCATTTGATAGCACTTTTAGCATTTCAAATATGGCTTGTTAGCAAAATGTGTCATTTGCCTGTTCTTTGGGAGGGGGGCAATGCTGCATTTCTGTTATGGCACAAACAAGGATGTGTTGCTATTGTTCCTCTCCTTTATTGCATCCAGCCTGTTGTTCATATTTCAAATCTCTAGACTGTTTCATGTTTCTCCAGTGGGTAATACTGAGATGCTACCTTTTCTGTTTTATCTGGGAACAATTATTTTGTAGTTATGTGATACTTATGTGCTTTATCCTTCTGTTGTCGTTTAGGACACCAAGGACTATGCCACCCAGGCATCTTAATCCTTGATGACCACCTTTCACTGATGCTAAAATTCAATTTATTGTTAATGCTTTTCAGTGGTGCAGTGGTGCAGAGGTTAACATTGTTGCCTCACAGCAAGAGGTTTTCTGGTTCAGGTTTTGGCCGGGTGCCTTCTGTATGAAATCTGCATGTCCTCCCTGCATTTACTTGGGTTTTCTCCAGGTGCTCTGGGTTCTTCCCACATTCCAAAGCCATGCATCTGGAGCATTTCTCCCTGGACCTCTGCTGGAAAATAGGATATTTCCTAATCAGATTTTCCTGGTCAATAAATGCTAAATAAATAAAAAAGAAGTAAAAGTATTACCCCTGTGTTACTGTTAATTGCAATGATGTTATTCTTACCTTTTGCTTGACTTCTTAGATGACCATCTGGCATGCAGAGGATACCCTCATCTGCAGATGGTAAGCCAAACATTTTTATGTCAGTACTGATGAGCAATTCAAAAAAATATTTTAGTGCATGATGTAGATGAAGGAGTCCAGGAAGAAGTGGGAGACAGAAAAGACTGACCAGGCTAGGAAGGACTACTGGTTGGCTAACAAAGACACTAAGAAAGAAGTTGCAATAACAAAGAATAGGGCATCAGAGGCACTGTAACAACTTCTGGAAAGTGACTCAGTAAGGGGCATGAAGAAACTATATCAGGTTGCAAGGCAAAGACAGAAAGATAAAGAAGATAGTTAGACACTCTTCATAAGGGATGCCAACAACAACCTGCTCACCAGTCCAGAGGACATCAAAGGCAGATAGAAGGAGCATTTCCAGCAGGTTCTAAATGAAGAAAATCACTCAGAAGCTGTAGCACCCCAGAAACAGCCTACAATGAGAGAAGAAGAGGAGCCCACCCTAGAAGAAGTAAGAACAGCACTAAAGAAGATGAAGTCAGGGAAAGCAGCAGGCTCAGATGAGGTCACAGCAGATATGATAAAGATGCTGGGTGAGATAGGGGAGAAATGGCTCCTTAGGGCATTAATAGCAGTGTGGAGAGAAAGGCATATCACAGATGACAGGAGAATAAGCATACTCATGCCATTCACAACTGTGGGCTGTACAGAGGCATAAAACTCCTATCACATTGCATGAAAGTTCCAGAGAAGGTGATTGATAAATGGATATGCAGAGTAGTAGAATGTAAGATGGGAGGTGAGCAGTTTGGATTCTGATCAGGATGCAGCACACTTGACCTGATGTTTGCATTGAGACAGATACTTGAGAAAAAGCTAGAGATGAAGAGAGAGTCCAACTGGGTATTCTAGACTTGGAGAAAGGATATGACAAGCTCCCAAGAAAGCTGATCTGGGCAGCACTGTGGTGGTTTGATGTCCCAGAAACATTGGTAGAATTAGTGCAGGCTATGTACAAGGACCCAATGACTCAAGTATAAAGAGTGTTCGGCCTCACAGAGGAGTTCCCAGTGGGAGTGGGTGTACATGGGTCTATATTAGAACACTGAATATTTAACAGTTTGAATCACTAAAGGTTGACCTTTAGTGATCGAACTGTTAAAACATCGCATGTTGAGAAAAAAAAAAAAAAAAACTAAATGGTGTAGGCTGGGGGGCAATCCCCACACCCCCCGCTACTTAAATATACCAACTCCGAGACCGCACTACATTGAAGTGAATGAAAATCTCCCCTTATGGAGATTTCCGTTTACTTGTTCGATGTTCTGCAATTTCGCTATTCTCGTGTCGACAATGTCAGATTCGACATTGTCGACTTTCGAGAATGTACGTTGTACACCAGGGTTCAGCTCTGAGACCACTGCTGTTCATACTGGTGATACACTACATTAGCAAACAGGTTGGAGGGAATGGATCAACAAAGCTGATGTATATAGACGATGTAGCAGTACAGGCAGACTCTGAGCTAGAACATCAGGAAAGGATAGGAAAATGGAATGCAAATCTGAAGGCACATAGGATGAAACTAAGCACAGATAAGAGTGGTAATGGCAGCAAACTGGGGAAATTAGAAGAAGCTGAGAATAGCGATAGAAGGGAAGATAGTGGAACAGGTAAACAGCTTCAAGTATCTGGGAGGATTGTTTGAGGAGAAGAGTAGTCTGAATCAAGAGGTCAAAGCTAGAATCAGAGGGGCTACAACCAACTAGCATAGAGTATCAGGTGCAGTCTATGACAGAAGAATGCTGAAGAAGCTTAAAAGTAAGGTGTACAAGACAGTGGTGCAACAAGTTCTACTGTATGGTACAGAAACCTGGGAAGTAAAGGCAGAACAGTTGAAGAAGCTAGAGGTGATGGAAATTAAGTGCCTGAGAAAGGTGGTAGGATGCACACCGTGGAACATATGAAGAAATGAGGACAAAAGAGCAGAAGCCAAAGTAGCTCCAGTTGCAGAAAAGATCAAAGAGAACAGATTACAGTGGTTTAGGCACATGTGAAGAAAAGCAGAAGACAATCTGGTGATGAATATTTGGGAAAGACAGGAAGAAGGTAAGAGGAAGTGAGGTCATCCAGCAAAAATGTGGATGGATTGTGTGAAAGAAGATCTGCGACAGTCAAGCCTGAATGTTGAAGAACGCAGGAGTGTGGCACTGAATCAAGAGAGTTGGTGAGAGTTAACACGATATCCCGACCCCATGTAGAAAAATGGGAAAAGGGGGCTGATGATGAGGATGATGATATAGATGTTATGACTGTTGTGTGTATTGTTGTACTTTCTAATAGTGGAACCACTGCTATTTTGTTAGCATATATTGGAGTATAGTTTAGGTAATTGTTCCTGTATTTGTTGCTTATTATCGCTGGTGATCCTGACAGTGGAAGTGTGGGACTTTTGCTGCCTGATGTCAGTGTATCAGCAGACTCAAATGATGATGGTGGCCAAATAGAAGCCCAGTTGGGGGGGTGCAGAGGTGGAATCTGACACTAAGCCTGTCATACAGCCATCCCCTGAAATTCCATTAGGCATCAGCAATAGACCTACACCTACCCATTCCAGAAAGCGTCAGATATTGGATAGGTGAAGGGTGAGATAATTGATCAGGAAAGTGTGGTTACTGTGGCTTTAGTGCCTGTTTACTCTGGCCGTAGCCAAAGTGTCATGGAGGTTCTATGCAGGAGGGTTTTTATGAGTGCTCAGAGGAGGTCTGCTGTCCATGCCCCACCTGATCCAGGTGTCTCTACCTGTAGCACTCAATGTATGTTTAGGGCTGTCATGGAGGCACAGGAATGTTCCCATAGGTGCTATAGAGAAATGTTTAAAGTTGTAGATGTGGCTCAGGCTCACATGCATGACTGCTCCACTGTGTTGCCTATTCAATGGATTGGATGAATAACATGTTGGAACGAGGGGTGTCTGTGATGGAATGAGTGGTGACTGTGATGGAACATCTACTGGGAGTGGGACAGCATCCTTGTGGGCATAGATCAGCCACATCATCTGCTGTAAGCCAACATGACCATGCCCAATCATGCTCCCATAGCAGCAGTACTTCCACTGCTCCATCAGTTGGCGAGCTGTCTGCAACTGTACTTGGCAGGCCATGGGGTCATGGTCTTGGGTGTCCTCATGAGGGGAGCTCATCCAGCAGACATCAGTCATGTTCAGATAGCAGCAGTGCATCTAAACATGGATGTGGACATGCCAGTGTAACTCCTGGCAGAGCCAGTTCTGTTGGTTAGGGACAACAACGATGAACTGCCACCTTTACCATGCATGGCTCACACCTGTCCAATATGCCAAGACACAGAGGTAGCACAGACCTTGGCTGTGTTCATGCAGACACTCACATATGAATTTCACCTGGAGGACCCCTACAGACACACACAACAGTTACATGGTTCAGTCATGCAGCTTAAAACTTATTTTGTCTCACTCGCCATTTGTTGGCTTTATCTAAATGTCTGCATGCTTTTCTTTCTTACTCTCACACTCTCACCAACCTTTTGTGTCAGCCTAGGCTGCATGCCCCCCATACAATACCCTGTGCAAGTGAAGATAACTGTGCCATATCCCTGTTTTGTATCTTTTGAATTCAGGGATGCATAAGCTTTGTGTCTGATGCTCAGGTTGCATAGCTGACTTAGTGCTTAGTGTATATGGATTTGTGATGTTGAACTGGTAATTGTACCTTTGACTTATATTGGTCTTAAAAAATTAGACAGTTGATAGCATCAAAACTTTCCAAATTTACTGTGAATGATCTTGTGAGGGTTCAGATGTCTGAAACTGAAATGTGTATGATTAATTTCTAACTTCTTTCTTTAATAACTTTCTTTCTTTGATTAATAGCAAACATCCCAGGACTACCTAATTTCCAACCAATCCAAAATGCAAGGGTCTTCATTGCAGTTAGGATACTCCAACTACCTAAGACTGTTTTACCTCTTTAAATTATTTGTATAACCCTTTTACTTGTTCATTTGACTTTGAATGTAATACTTTGTATCTGATCTCCTGTTGTTTGTTGTCATATCTACCCTCTATGGAGCTTTTCTCCCCGGGCCTCTACTGAAAATGGACATGTATCCAGTTAGACTAGCCCGGTCAACAAATGTAAAATAAATAAATAAATAAAATAAAATAATGGTTTTCCAATACAAATGTATGGTGCTAAACTAAGGGCATGCAGTGACCATCACTACTTTTGAAAGGTAATGCTATGTGAATCTTTGATGCCTGAGGCCTACTACTTAATAATGGACACATGTAAGTCAAATATGTCTCTGCTGTCACATGTTAAGGTCATTTCTGTACATATGTCCCACCTTTTACTTGCTTACACTACCAAGTAATGAAATAAAAGGATATGCCACTCATTCATATTATTATACAATATACTCCAGGTTCAATACTTACCTTGTAAATACAGCAGTTGCAACAGTTTTAGTTCAGGGCTGACTCTGTTTGATGCAAGCAGTACACAGCCAATACATGGGGAGGTAAAAGTTGTGAGAATTGCCTGGCATCAATGTTAATATAAGTATGTACATAGGAGGAAGGTTGTAGGCCCTTAAGCGGTGAGTGAGCATGCTATGTTTTGTTTCTTAGCCAATGTGATGGCATATTGAGAACACCTACGCCTGCCTATACACACATCAACTGCTGGATCCCCCTCTGACTCTTCATTTACATGTGGTTGTAGTGACCTTGGCATTGGTGGTGAGATGTGTGCTCCTTCCTCTTGTTGATCCTGATGAAGTTGTTTTCTCACGGTCATGTTGTGCAGCATGGCACATACTGTGAATATTTCAGTACATGTTCATGTACTGGACAGGAGGGATCCCCCAGAAGTATCTAGGCACTAAAACCAAGACTTCAGCAGCCCAAACACATACTCTGTGATATTTCTGGTTTGAGCTCGTGCCTCATTATGGCATTTTTCAGTGGGTGTGTGTGTGCATTTTCAATGGGTGTCATTAGCCATGGTTCCAGTGCATAATCTGCATCCCCCAGTAAATGACCCTGTGGGATACCCGCCCAGTGAAAATCTGATACAGTTGGGAGGTATGCCAGATATGTGAGTCGTGGTAACTGCCAGGGTTGCTAGCACACACTTTCAAGATGATTCCCTTGGCATTACATTTGACTTGGCAGTTAATAGAGTGGAAGCCCTTTCTATTTATGCAGAGCATTCCCTGTTCCCCATATGGTGCCTTAATTTCTATATGCGTGCAATCTATGAAAACTGGTACTTCAGTGTATGTGCTACAAGGTAGGTCTCCTGCATGTGTCTGGCCCTATCCTCAGGAGTACAGGGAAAATATATGTAACCACTGGCATGTTGGAGCACAGCATTCATGAATTGATGGAGGATCTTGGATGCTAATGCCTGTGACACCCCCAGCATGTCCCCTGCTGGTCTCTGAAATGTACCTGTAGCTAAGATTCTAAGTGCTACACATATTTTTGTCTCCACTGGGATGAGTTCCCCTCGGTTTACCCTGGCTCTGAGTTGAGGGTAACAGAGTTTGCATAGTTCCTGTAGTGTGTCTCTATCCACCCTGCAACGATCTACAATTTCCACATCATGTAGGTTATGATAAGTTAAATGGAGTCTAAGAATTCTTCTCCTTCTTAGCCTTGATATATTAGTAGCAGCAGTAGCATAGACTTCAGCCTAGTGCACATGGCACATACACATGAATTAAAGCAACAGCAGCACCTAACATTGTTTCTGTGTAGACTCCTTTCCATGACTATATTCTAATTCACAGAGAAAACAAGCAATGAGTCTACATGGTTGCTTTATAGCTTGTTGAATAGCTCCTCCATCTCGGATTAGTTGATCAGCATAGAGTTCAGCTGCTTATGCTGTAATTAGCATGCCAGGTGTTTAACTTATTTGCGTGGCAGTGTGTACTGCTTACTGAATCCAAAATGGTGTGCTACCTTGTGGGTGTTGAAGTGCGACCTCCACACAGTGTAAACGGACCATGCCATTTCATCAACATGTACTTCTTGGCAGTTACACTTTGCACAATGAAAAATCACAAGTAATACAATATCTGTTACAGCTTACTGAGTCTGTTTTCTTTACATGAAAAGAAAGTGCCTTCCTTATGATAGAATTGTTCATTTCAGAATTTAATTTCAGTAAAGATAAGTGACATCTCTAAGTCAAGTATGAAGGATGTTTTTAATATACAAAGTTAAAAAAAAAAACAAATAATCTCCGTGGTATCCCTGAAGTCTCAAAACAAGTGTAGTGGGTCCAAAAACAAAACAGTGTAAGAAACTTCTCTGTGTGGAAGATTTTCAGTCCATATATCTCTAGTTAATCACTGTATATTAATCAGATCAGACAAAAGTAGTAGAAGTGGCAATCTTAAACTCGTCTTAAGTAAAAAAAAAAATAAAAAAATAATAAAATATATAATTGTACAGAATTACTAAGTATTCAAAAGTAATCCAAGCAAGGCAGGCAGTCTGTTTCCAGCCGAAAATCCTTTATTAAGTACACAGGCAAGCGATCCAAGTAAAACAAAAAAAGAGTAATAGTTTCCTCCCAAGCTTTCTAAATATATATATATATATATATATATATATATATAATTTTTATCAGGCAAGGGAGTGGTTTATTGTGCTGTAAAACAAAGTGTTATTGGTACACATGTTAAATTCACATCCCTTCCCCATCAGTGTGACATTCGAGCTGGTCCTGCCCTACTTAGTAGCTGTCATAATAATAAAACCTTTATGTACTTTAAATAAAATTTATAATGATGTATTACCTCTTATTTAACCAGATTATTAAGTAGATTATTAAGTCTGTGCTTTTATCCAAGACAATATACTACATGGCTGGAAATATATCAATCTTAGTCCATTTGGCAATCAAAAAATATATATAAATATATAACTAACACAACCATTTTAAATCAGTTGTAATTTAAGTGTATAATTTGTTTCCATCATCATACATTTTTTCTTATTATTTTTTCTTTTTCTGGTTCTCTCTTTTCCACTTTATTCAAAATTATGTGTAATAACAATGCTAACTAATTATACAATTATATATATTTTTATAGATAGTTTTTAGGGTTCTTGTACACAGACCTGAAGAAGTCTAGAAGGACGAAAGCGATCTTTGTTAACAATAAGTTATGAAAATAGAATATGATTTTTACAATTGATTTTTTACATGCAAAGTGTATATAGTTATATATTTATATATATTTTTTTATTGCCAAATGGAATAAGGTTGATATATTTCCAGCCATGCAGTATATTGTCTTGGATAAGCCATGCTTGTTGAATGCACAGAACACTTGAATATGTGGAAAAATCTACACACTGTTCTACTGCCATTAATAATAACTAACATCCTCCTAAAGTTTAAGTCTAGTGAAATCATATAGCGATTTCATTCAATTTTTGATTTGTATAATTATGTTATATTTATAATTGTACATGGGCTATGGCCAAAAAGACCCTGTAGACCAGCTAACATACCTTATTATCAAATATAAATAAATAAATGCAACTTGAGAATGTTTGCAATGCCGGATGTCTGTATTATATAGCAAGGCTTGTGATCTCCAAACATAAGAATCAAGGGAATTAGGAAGTAAATAAAACAAAAACTTTCTCTGTGTGATTGAAGAACTATATGGCCGCGGTGGTGCAGCGGTTAGCATTGTCGCCTCAGAGTAAGAGGTTCTCCCGTTCGATTCTCAGCTGGAGCGCCTTCTGTGTGGAGTCTGCATGCCCTCCCCGTGGTCAAACTTAAAAGCCTGAAACCCAAAAGCCTAAAAACACACAAAATACATATACTGACTTTAAACAACATAAACCATATTACTTTTCACTAAGTATAACCGGGGGGGGGGCAAGCCCCCCTGCACCCCCCACACCCCCTGCTACTTAAATATATCAACTCCAAGATTGCACTTCGTTTAGTTACTGCCATTTCTTCAATAGATCAGGATATTTGTTGCCATGAGTGGGCATTTTAGTGATCCAAAGCCTTCTTGGTACAATGCCCATTTTATATATGCTGCAAAACTTAGTCTTTGCCAATGTAATATTTTATAATGTTCAACTATAGATTCTAAGGTATGAATCTTCTTTACTAATTCACTTGTAGGTACAGTCATAGAGTCCTCCACTGTATTATCTCTTGTATTAATAATTAGTGAAAGAAAAGGATTCTCACCAGCCATCAAAAAACTCTGTATTGAATGCATAGAAACATTGAGCTGCATTTCCATTCCTTTATAAGAGTATTTTATAAACACATTTTTAATTGTGCTATTTTAATATTTTTATTTTATAGTAGTGCACGTGTTTCTAGGTCATAATATATACATGCGTTACATATGTATTTATTAAGTCATTATCATATGAAGTCATTTTATCAAATGACCATGTAACATATGACTGAATAGATGTTTCTGACAGGCTGGATGTAGATTTTTAAACTTTGAACAACTGGTACACACAGTTTTGCATTGAGAAAGAGTCTTGTAGACTTGTAGATTTGCTGTTGTGCCATATTTCGGAATCTTAGTATCTGGGATGATTGGAGTACTATTTTTTTTTTTTTTTTAATTTATGACTGGGGTTTTATATCAAAAGCCTTGCCCAGGTTGAGATAAACTGTGTGCACAGTCTTGCACTCATCCATTGCTTTGGTGACCCTCTCAAAGAAGTCCACCAGATTTAATAGGCATGACCTTCCTTTAACAAAGCCGAACTGTGATTGGGCAGTGTTTGGAGGTTATGTATGTCCTCATTTATCATGTCTATGATGATTCTGTCCATGGCTTTACATATGAGGCTGCTCAGACTTCAGACTCATGGGCTTGTAGTTGCTTGGATTGGTGTTTGAACCTCCTTTGTGCAGGAGAATGACTGTAGCCATCTGCCATTCCTTGGGCACAAAACCTGACTGCAGGTTGAAGTTGAAAAGTGATTCAAGTGGAACAGAGAGGTTATGTATCATGCTATTTAGTAATCATCCCAGGATATTATTGAGGCCCATTGATGCAGCATTTTTGACCTTGAAAAGTACATTGAAGACCTGTTCCCTAGTAATGGTTGGAGGGATTGTGGTATGTGGTGTTTCCTTTGGAGTGGGGGGGAGAAATATGAGCTGTCCTCTGACAGAGAAGCTATTTTTATTCAAATTTAGCCTTTGAAGTATTAATTAACCCTCTTAGCTGCCTGTTTATATTGACCAGGTTTTTTTAATATGTTGGCTTTGTTTCTGTTACACTTTGGCAAGATTTTTTTTCTCTTGTTGTCTAACTAATTGATATTATGATCCCACCTGGGTGGATTGTCTTTTAAGTTTGTCTTATTCTTAATATGAGTTCAAATGTTCATAGGAGTGTACTAGGCTAATGGCCCTGGAGCCTTTACAAGCCTAGCCTAAAAGATTCCCTAGCAAACATGCCGTCCGACATTATTTGCCCATGCCTCTGTCCAGCATGGCCACTGAAATGATCCCTGGGGTGAATTTTCTATTTCCCATTCACTGGTCAAGATTTCTCTTCAAGAGGGCTAGTGTGGTGCTCTGCTTGACATGAAAGGGAAGTCCATTCCAGAGAATGTGCAGTCTCTGAGTTAGAAACCTATCCCTCCAACATGTTCTGTTGATTGTGGTAATGAGGTTGAGGTCTCTGACGCGTGTGGTACTGAGGGATTGGGATTTCTTTAGATGTAGCATTCTAGCAGTGCAGCATCTGACATGGCTTTGTAGGTCAAGCAGAGATCACCTCTAAGTAAACGATATGATACCAAGAAAAGTTAGAATTGTTTAGTCTTTCCACATAGGCCAAGTGTTTAAGGCCTAGGATCCTCTAAGTGAAGCATTTTTGTGGTCTTTCTAGTTGTTACATATGCCTAGTGAGGTATATGCTGAATAGGGCATTGTACTCAATAACTGGTCTAATGAGAGAAGAGTAGAGAGAGACAATGACCTCTTTCTTCCTGGAGGCAAAACCCTTTGTAATGAGATGTGCCACACAGAAGGATTTTCTGACCACAGTGGCAATGTGATTGTCAAAGGATAGGTTGCTATCTACTTGTGTTCCCAGATCTCTTATGAAACCTTCAGTGTTCAGTGGACTACCATCGATGTGGTAGTTCATGGGTACCTTGGTTCTTCCTGAAGAGAATGATGATGCATTTTTTGGTGTTGAGCTTAAGGCCATGGTTCTGACACCAGTCATTGGTCTCCATGTGGCCTTTCTGTAGAATGTCAACATCATTTGGGGAGCTAATAATGGCTCCAAGTTTGCCTACAGAAAGAAAGAGGTCATTATCTCTCTCTACTCAGCCAGAGTCCCTTGGTTTTGACTTGGACTTCAGAAAAGTAGATGGCAAACAGGAGAGGAAGCAAGACTGAACCCTGTGGGACTCCACTTGTGACTGTTCGGTAGTCTGACTTGGAGTCCGCCACTTTCACTGTGTGATTTCAATCTGTGATCAAGTTTGCAACCCACCTTGTGATATAGGGGTTGATGCCTAATTTAGTGAGATTATCTATGATTCCAGAGTAAGAAATTGTATCAAAGGCCTTAGCCAGATCGAGGTAGGCGGTGTGAACTACCTTGCCTTTGTCCACAACTCTGGTAACAGACTCAAAGAAGTTCTCTAGGTTGACTGGAGATGCCCTGTGTCCTTATTTATTCAGTCCATGATGATGCACTCCATAGCATTACATACCGGACTCATCAGGCTAATGGGACAGTAGTTCCCAGGGGCTGCAGTCGCACCCCCTTTGTGGAGTGGGATTACTGTAGCAGTGTGCCATTCAGCGGAGACAAAGCCTGAGATGAGGCTGTGGTTGAACAGGGCACTCAGGTGTGGTGCCAGGTCATTTTAAAATTCATGTAGAACACAGCCCAGGATGTTGTCAGGTCCCATGGAAGCTGTATTCTTGGTCTTGACCAGTGCAATTCTAACCTGTGCAGCTGTAATACTGGGTACTTGGCATTCCTCAGATATTGTGATTGGCCCTTTAGGGGGTGAGAGGGGATAAAGTTGGCACCGAATCTGTCAGCCAGTATATTGGCAATGTCTGTTGGCTCGATATAGAAGTTACCATTGTGTTGTAGCTCTGAAAAAATCTGAACATTGCCTTGTAGATTTTTGACATAACTATAGAAGGCCTTGTGGATGTCTTTAGTATTTGTTGCTATTTTGTTTTCATAGCTAGCTTTGGAGGATTTGATGAGGGATCTCAGATTTTTGTTAAGGCTGAGAAGGGAGTTTTTCCAGTCTTGGGACTTTGCCTTGTCCTGCAACAGTTTCTTCCTTCTGAAGTTGAGTTTGTTTATGGCAGGAGACCACCAGATTTGGCTTTTTTGTTTTGGAGGAGAGCATCTTGGTTCTATTGGGAATTGTCCATTCCATGCGTTTTTGTACATGTTCATACAATGCATTGGAGTATGATTTTGCCATCTTGTATTTATTTTCCATTTGCATTGGTGATGTAAAGTTAGCCACCTCAGTTTTTTGAAGCCCAAAGTTGGCTTTGGAAAAGTTTTTTACAATGGTTTCCTTTACAGGGGTGTGTGTGTGGGATGTGGATATTCATGATGCCTAACTTGTGGTCAGATCTGACCAGGGAGGAGTTGACAATTGGTGTAGAGCAATGGTTGCCCATATTAGTAATAATCAGGTTGAGGATGTCGCTACCACTAGTGGGGGTAAGAATGAGCTGGTCCAGGGCATGGGAATTGATGGATTTCAGGAAACATTGAGCAAGTGTGTTGGTACTTGAGTAGTTTTCCCAGTTAATGAAGGGGTAGTTAAAGTCACCCAGTATAAAAAAAGTGTTGGGATGGATCTTTATATTTCCAGCATGTTTAGGAATCTGGAGTGGGATTCTTGGGACATGGTAGGGGATCTATAGCAGGCAAAAACCTGTATTGCAGTTTTACCTAGTGTTGGTTGTACCTGGAGTATCTCTGATGGGTTATGTTGGGCAACTAGCCTGGAGGTGTACATATCCTTTATGAATATGGAAACACCACCACTTTTAGGGCTTTGATCCACATTTTGGGGCTGAAAGGTGTGGTATGAGTTATTGGTAGCACAGGAGTGCTTTCAGGTGTCTTGAACCAGGTCTCCATTACTGCACAAATGTCGATGTTCTCCATTTTGAGGAGCTCTTTGAACGAGTGCATTTTGGGGTTGAGACTTCTAGTGTTGAGTAACATAACCTTCAGATTACATTTGCTTGTAGCTGTTATGGTGGTAATTTGGTCCTTTGGACATTACTTAAAAAAGGCACTATAGGGGTGGCAAGGGCCTTGACCAGTATACAGAATCCCAGGGGTAAAAGATGCAGGCCATCTCTGGCAAAGCATCGATGTCTGTCGATCATGTCATCCCAGGCAGACCGATACTGGATCCCCTTGGAATGACACCAGAAACTTAGACAATTATTTAAGTCAATCATGTTTTGTTTGTACTGTGGTATCATTCTTAGTGATGGTAAGATGCTACTCAGAGCTAGGGTCATGTCCCCCTGGGCTACATGATCTGAGAGCTCCTTCGTGTTTCTTTTCATATAGTCCAGGGAGGTGCATCTCAGGTCATTCACACCAACATGGAAAATGACAGAGTCATATTTGTGCCTGTTGTGGAGTGACCTGAGTGCGTGTGTTATATGGCGTATCCTGGCACCCGACAGGCAGCTGACCATTAACTTCTCCTTATTCAACCACGTGAGTGGGACATCAGTGTACCTTACTATTGAGTCACTTATAATAAGTGTACTAGGTAAGAAGTTTTGCCTTAGGGACTTTTGTTGTGTGGCACACTGCTTGTGTGAGCTATGTGTCTCATGGTTTGTACTGTGGTGCAGTGGTTGCATGCATTTCTGCCTTAGAGGTCTCTATTGTTTGGGTAGATTTTTATTGAGAGCCTCCGTGAAGGTGGGTGTGTGTGTTTTGTGTTATTATGTGATAGCTGTGAGGGTATGTGGCTATGTGTTCCTTGTGGTGTGGTGCTAGTGTTGACCTTCTCCTCTTGACTGGCTATTCCAGTCTTGGCTGGAGAGTGCATGGCTTCCAATCTGGATAAATAAGTGCATTTCTCACAAGTCTGAGTGCTGTGGGGTAAGAGGAGAGGGTTGTCAGTGTACATGAGGCAGTTTCTACATTGTCTCAGAATGCCCAGGTTCACCAGGTTAATAGGATAAAGCACAGTGAAGGATAAAGCACGGTGAACTGACCTTTGGACATGCCTGGACACTGTGTAATGTATTAAGTACTGAGGCTGTTTCTCTTATAGAAAGTTTAGTGCTGGTAGCAGCCTGTGTGCTATAGTAATTGCTATGGGAAGTTTGGAAAAGTGTTATGCTTTATAAGCTTGTTTAAGTGCATAAAAGAAGAGAAGTAGCAAGATCTAATGGAAAATGTGAAGAGTAGACTTTCTGGCACTGGGAATAGTTTTACCCTAGCTTAACGGCGCTGCACGTTACACAAACACACGCAAACATGGGTTTTTAAGGCAGAAAATTAAAAGGGAATGAATGGAGCCCAAAACGGCCAACAAGGTACAATTTCAGAACTGGAAGCCACTCCTCTAGTGGTAGATAGGATGCTCATTGCTTACCACTCCCACTGATAAGCATTCCCTCTATCACAGATCACACTGAAGCGGAGGCTCTTGCCAACCTTTTGTCTGACAGGTTCAGCTCAAAGTTCTCACCCCTGTGTGGACACAGCTCATGCTATACAGCTACCAATATCACTATACATGGATTTTGTGTAGCTGTGCATATGCTATGGTGTTTACTGGGTTTTGAGGTGCATGGAATTTAGCCAAGGTGTCAGTAGAAAGAGGTTAGCTTTGGAACAGTTCCTAAATATTTTTCGTTTTGCTGGATACCCAGATTTAATTTTTATTTCAAGCAATACTACCGTATGGTCAGAACTGATGAGTGAGGACATTATGCTCAATTATATCATAATTCTATAGCTTGTGCTTACTACAAGGCTTCATAGAACCTATGATAAACTAAAACTCATAATTTGAAAGCAATTTGCATTTATCCAGACAAGCATTGTTGCATCTGTGTGATTGTTTTGTGTGTGTGTGTGTGTGTGTGTGTGTGTGTGTGTGTGTGTGTGTGTGTGTGTGTGTGTGTGTGTGTGTGTGTGTGTGAGAGAGCATATGTGTATGCACATATATAAACATACTATTGTCAGTGCAAATAGAACATGTAAAAAATAACTTGGCAAACAATCTGATTACAAAAATGATGGGCTATGTAAGCACAGAAATATGGAACCAAATTGTGAATCATATAGTTCCATTAAGCAGGGAGACTGCAACCAATAAATAAACCAAAAACAAATGAATTTATTAAAATAAATAAACCAGAACCAATGAATTTATTAAAAATGTTGAGTGCTTTCATCCAAAAAAGTATATAATGGACTTCTTCAGAGTAAATTATGTCAGGATCTACTAGAGTTTAAATATACAGACCAATCAACTTGACACAATCCAATTAAAGCTATATTATACCTTAAAATATAACTTTACAATAGATTATACAAATATTAAGTTAGCCACATAATATCAGTCATGGAAATATCTTAAACTTTATATAAAAATTCATATATTTAAGGTAGCGACTCCAAATACCAAAGTGTAAGTAGCATCCATAAAACCAATTTATGTAACCCATTCTATCAAATCTTGGTGGCTCTCATTTTCAAAACTTAACGTACAGATAAAGAGTCATAGATCCCAGGTAGACTATGGGCATTAAGACGAAGCTGCCATAATAACTCTTTTATATTTCAAAGTTTCACATCTCCCATCCCTGGGATCTTGGAAAACCTTCTCAAGTAAAAAAAAATGGATATTTTTGAAATTGTTACATACACTAGAATATTTTTTAAAGCATTCTTGTCATTATCCAGAGAAATACCATACACGTGTTTCTAAATTCTCTTTCTGATAGGATGTTCTGTCTTACCAACATAAAAAGCAGAGCTGGTGAACAATTAGCTAAGTAAACAATACCATCAAGAGACAATTGCCATCCTTAAATACCATCCTATTGTTAAAAAATATTAGTTAGAACCAGGTGGTTCACCTCTATAATAAACAAACATTGGCTATACATGCCACATTTCTAAGTACCTTTCTTAGAAACGTTGTTTAACCTAACTATGTTATTACACTGAAAGTTTTTTTTAACTTTATTACCCTTTTTATAAACAACTCTAGAGCAACATGCAAGACTATTTAACACAATGTCATTAGACTTAAAAATATTTCAGTTGGCATTAATAAGTTTTGGAAGATAATTGAATTACATGAATATCTTAGAATCATGGCCTTGTTGTAAGTGGTCTTGGAAGAATCACATCCACTACTAGGGACTGTAAAATATTTTCCTTGGACCCAGTAGAATCTAAGAGTGGATTGTATCTTGGAGTTCTGTTCTCAATCACACAATTAGTAATGTAATACACCATCTTAGTAAGCTAGCCCCTTCCTTTAAACATAATCTTAAGGTATAACATCTTGGTATCAAACATACGGTCATCTGCAATCATCTGTGACCATTTAATATCCTGGCCCTAAACCAAACTTAACTTTTGCCTAAAAGTATGGTTACTCCAATAATACAAATCAGAGTTACTAAAAGTGAGCTTTCTGTATATCTTAGATGTAAACCCACTGGAACCTTTTTAATGGCAGCATCTAAATAATTAATTTCATGTTTATTGAAGGTATATGTGAATTCCAAAAGGTTGGTGGTTCCCTTTAGAGTTTCCTTCACTTCACAGATTCAAGAAAATAGTCAACATGGCCAATAATGTGTGTGTGTGTCTATGTTTATTACCCTTATCATGGTAAACAAATGTGAGAGGGGGTATGTTTTATCAAGGGGTGATTGAAGAGGATAGAAAAGAGACATGGGCAAGCAGAGCTAATAAAAGGAAACATTGTTCCTAATTTTGATGGAATTTTAAACACTTTTAAAGGCTGCACTATTTTTAACTATAGTGACAGGATTATTACTCATACTCATTTTACATTATTTTGCAAAGGATTTAAATTTTTACCAAACAAAATTGTTGATATTTCTGATATTCTTATAGATCTTAAAATCTATACTAGGAAATTGAATTTGGCAATTTTGTTTCACAACAAGCAGTCTTCAGGCAATTTAGGAGTTAGAAAGTTAACTAAGATGAGTACCTATAACCCTCCTATGCATCTGTTACTTTACTACCTTGAGAAAGCATGTGAAGTGGATATATATGGCTATTATAGGAAACAGCTTTTTTCTAACCTCCCACAGGATAAGAAGAAATTATTGTACTCTGTTAGTAAAGATAAATCCTTTCATATTATGAAACCTGATAAGGGTAGGGGTACTGTTATTTCTGATTTTTTAACATATTCTAGCACAATGTTCAATATGCTTAAAGATATCATGGTGTATTTAACAGTTTCGAAGAATGAGGTTTATACCGCTTATGTTAAAATTGATGTCAATTGGAAGATAGTTTACTACAAGGTGTTGTTAATAAAGAACTTGTTGAGCTTTTAAAAATGCCTTCTCTGTTATTCCCACAATCTTTAGTATACTCAAAATTCATAAATACAGTGGTAATCCTCCTTTCCAACTCATGGTGGCAACACATGCTTCTCAGACTTATTCTAAAGCAATTTATGTAGATCATTTGTTAAAACCAAAATTTCAGCAGACCTTTCATATGCTTAAAAATTCTTTGGATTTTCTTGGTAGGATGCATAATGATTTAAGTGATGACCTAACCTGCATTTTGACAGTGGAGGTTATATATGTTTTCACCTGCATTTCCCAAGATGTTGGTATTGATTTGTTTCTAGAATCTTCTTCTTTTGGCTTTTCCCGGTTAGGGGTCGCCACAGCGGATCACCTTGTCCGCTCATGATTGGCAGTGGAGTTTTACAGTGTCGAGTTGCCAGCCCAACCTTCCACAGAAGGCACACACACATGCACACACTCACACCTAGGGCCAATTTTAGTGTGTCCAATCCACCTACAGCATGTCTTTGGAATGTGGGAGGAAACCGGAGTACCCGGAGGAAACCCACGTGACCACAGGGAGGACATGCAGACTCCGCACAGAAGGCACCCCAGCCGAGGATCACACCGGAGAACCTCTTGCTGTGAGGCAGCAATGCTAACCACTGCACCACCGTGGCCACCCAATTTGTTTCTAGAATCAATTACTGATGTTAATGTTGGACAAAAAATTAAAATCAGTAATTGATTTGTTTCTAGAATCAATTACTGATTTTAATTTTTTGTCCAACATTAACATTCAGTTGGCTTTGTTGTTTATGGAATTGATTCTGGGTAACATCTTCATTTACTTTGAAAGTAAGATGTGCAAACAGATCAAGGAAGTTACTATTGGGACTGTATGTGCCTCAGTGTTTGCCAATCTTGTGATGAGCAGGTGGGAAACCAAATATGTTTTTTGTGACAACGAGTTTTGATCTTATTGTAAATTATATTTACATTACCTCAATCATAGCGTTACTTTGTGATATGGTCCTGTGGAAAGAATTGACGGCTTTATTTCCCACTTACAAGTAAGCACCAACTTTCTGAAATTCAATAATACCATCAATAAAAATGAGATGAATTATTAAGATGTTACCATTAAAAAGGTTCTGGGTAAATTTACCTCTAATATAAACAGAAAGCCCACTTTTAGCAACTCCTATTTGCATTTTCATTGTAACCATCCTTTTAGCAAAAGTTAAGTTTAGTTAAGGGTCCGGGTATTAGACTGTTTTGAATGATTCCAGATGACCATATGTTTGATACGCAAATGGCACACCTTAAGATTATGATTAAAGAAAGAGCATACCATACTAAGATGGTGGAAGACAATATTAATTGCATGACTGAGAAAAGAACTACAAGATACAAGCCACTCTTAGGTTCTATTAGGTCCAAGAAAAATATGTTTTGGTCTTAGGGGGGTACTAGATGTTATTCTTCCAAGACAACATACAACAGGGCCATGATTCTATGATATTCCATTTATCTTCAGAAAATGATTAATGCCAAATAGAATATTTTAAGTCTACAGACAATTTTTAAATATTCATAGACAATACCCTACATTTATTTATAAAAAGGGTGATAACCTTAGAAAATCTTTGAACATAATAACATACTTAGGTTGAACAATATTTCTTTTGAGAAAAGTACTCACAAATGTGTCATGTGAAGCCAATGTTCCTTTATTATAGAGGTAAACTATTTGGTTCTAAAAGTATTTTCAGCAATATTTTGGTATTTCAGGATAGTGATTGTCACACATGTGGTATTGTTTACTTAATAAAATGTTTTTTATATTTGGAAGATGGAACTCCCCCTTAGAAAAATAATTTATAAACACACACATGATGTTTCTAGGGGCAATGACAAAAATGCTTTACAAAAACATTTTATTGTATGTACCAATTAAAAAATTCCAGTTTTGTGTACTTGATAAGTTTTGCTAAGATCACAGGGGTGGGAGCTGGGAGATTAATTTGAAATACAGTTATTTTGGCAGCTTCACATTACTGCCCATAGTCCACCTAGGATCAGTGATTCTTCATTTATAGATCCAGTTTTGAAAATGAGGGCTGCAAGCTTTGATAGAATGGGTTACATAAACTGGTTTTGTGGATGTTACTTACACATTTTGTTTTTTGGAGTGGCGACATTATCTATAAGAATTTTATATGGATTTTAGGCTTTTTAGTGGCTGTTATTTATTATTATTGTTTACAGGTTCATAGTTTTTTACTAGGCTAATAAGCACAAGGGCATTTTTAAGCTTAGTCATACATTCCAAATCTCTGT
The DNA here is from genome assembly GCF_019279795.1 of Protopterus annectens. Lineage (NCBI taxonomy): Eukaryota > Metazoa > Chordata > Ceratodontiformes > Protopteridae > Protopterus > Protopterus annectens. Next base: position 1,544,935,339 of record NC_056733.1, read on the forward strand.
CAAGTGCTGGTACCTTGATAAGAGTAAGTAGGGGCTTGGGAGGTGAAACATTTACAAGCAGGTGCCTGGGAGATAAACCATCTACAGGCTGCCTGTATCCATTAAAGACATGTGTTAAATCAGGGATGAATTTCCTGTTCCTCCATCCAATTGTCCAAGTTACACTTGAATTGGGTTAGGGAGCAACTCTGCTTCACATGGATGGGGATAGTGTTCCAGAGAAGGGGTAGTCTCTGTGGTATATATTGGTCTCTCCAGCAGGTGCTATTTATATCACAGGCAAGGTTTAAGTCTTTAGAATGCATAAGTCTGGTGATGTTTGTTTTGCGGATATGCAGGAGGTCCATCAGAGTGGGGTCTGACAATGCATTGTATGCCAAGCATAGAGCTCACCTCAATAGCCTGTAGGAGACAAAATACAGGTATAGGAGCTTGAGGCAGTCTGCACAGGATATGTTACTTATGCCCTGTATTCTTTTAGTGAGGAACTTCTATGGCATTCCAATTGTTGGATATGCCTTATTAGGTACCTACCAAAGGGGACATTGTACTCAATGATAGGTCTGATGAATTCTGAATACAGTGGAACAATGACTTCCTTGGACTTAGATGCCATACCTTTGTTTATAAGTTGTACAACATTGAATAATTTACTTACTACTGTGGACACATGCTGGTCAAAGGCTAGATTACTGACTACAGGGTCAAGTCTTAGGGTGTGCTATCAGTATGATAGTTTCCAGGGATGGATGACTTCCCAAAAGATACTATTACACATTTCTTGGCACTTAGTTTTAGTCCATGACTCTGACACTAGTTGTTTGTCTCTGTCAACCCTTCCTGGAGAACATTTGTGTAATTGAATGATTGAATGACAGCTCCTAGTTTGCAATCATCTGCAAATTTAATCAGCTGATCCCTGAGGGTCTCAACTTGTGATTGGCCTCTTTGTAGAGGTGGAATTCCTATTTTTAACTTCCTGGGTCCTGTCTGTAAGTCAGCTGGCTATCCATGGAGTGATATAAGGGTTTCTACCTAACCTCTTATATTTGTCAACAATGCTTGAGTCAGGTATTGCGCCAAATGCCTTGGCCAGATCAAGGTAGGCAGTGTGAACCATTTTCTCCTCATCCATTGCTTTGGTGACTCTTTCTTATCCTGGGATATTGTTGAGGCCCACTGATGCAGTGTTCTTGCCCTTAGAGACAGCATTAAGGACCTGTTCTCTAGTGATAGCAGGGGATTTATATTTGATGGTATTTCCTGAGGGAAGGTTGAGGGGGACTCAGGGGTAAAGTTTGACCTGAACCTGTCAGCTAGTAGGTTTGACATATCTTCTGACTAAGTACAGGTGGCTCCATTTACTATGAGCTCTGCACATAACTGTGTATTGCTTGAGGTTGCAGACATGGCTAAAGAATGGTCTGTAATTGTCCTTAGCATGGATGACCAAATTTGCCTCAAATTAGGCTTTTTTAGACTTTATTTGTCCTCTGAGTTGTTTGTTTAGTTTTATGAGAGTGATTTTATCCTTTTGGGTGCTGCATCTCCTAATTTTTGCCATGATTGTCTGCCTTTTGTTATACAGCCTATTGTTGTGGTTCCAACAGGGTGGCTTGATTTTTGAGTTAGTTCTGTAGTTCTTCCTGATGCATACACCTGCCTCTATACAGCTATTAACATGATTATATAGTGTTTTTGTGGACAGTTCTGAAGAGGCAGCAATGTTCTCAGAGTTTATGGGGGCTTCAATTTTTGCCACATTATCACTTAATAGTAGAAAGTTAACCATAGAGAAGTTCCTGAATATTCCAGGGATAGCTGAAGTTCCAGGGTTTTATTTTTACTTCAAAAGAGACCATTTTTGTAGTTTGACCATATCAGAAAAGACATTACACTAGTTGGTGTGCATATTAGTGAGAACCAGATCCAGTATGGTTGCATCCCTAGTTGGTGTATCGACAATCTGGCCCAGGGAGTTTATGTCTACAAAATCCAGGAATCTCTGCATCTGTATGTTTGGTGTTATATATGATTCCCAATTAATAGTGGGTAAGCTGCCCATGAACATGGCATTGAGTTGGATGGTAAATGTTTCCAGTAAGTTTAAATACATAGTATATGTTTCCTGGATCATAGAGGGGGACTTGTAGCTTGCAAGGAAGTGGTATTGGATTTTGCCTATAGTGATTTAAATGTGGAGAAGCTCACGTGCATTCTTCTGTTTGACCAGCCTTGAGGGATATTTATTTTTGTTGTAAGTTGAAACACTTCCACCTTTAGACTCTGTCTGTGTAGTAGCTGGTCTAAATGTGTGGAAGACAATTTAACCTTGCACTGTCAGTGTGCTCTCTGCAGCTTTAAACCATGTCTTGGTGACCACACAGATATCAGCATTCCCTGGGGTGAACACAGCTTGCAGAGAGTGTAGTTTTTTGTATAGACTCCTAGCATTAAGCAACAACACTTTTAGATTCTCTTGGTTTTGATTAATGTTGGGAGTACTTTCAGTTTGGCATTGCCTAAAAAAGGCACTATGGGGGAGGACAGTGTTTTAGCTAATATTTGAAAGCCTAGAGGGGAGAGATGCAGACCATCCTTGGAAATGCATCGTGGTCAGTTGACCATCTCCATCCATGCTGACAAATGTTACACCCCCTTACAATAACACCAGAAACTAAGCCAATTATTAAAGTCAGTCATTTTTGTTCGTATTGACGTTGTCCTGTTCGATTCTCAGCTAGAGCGTCTTCTGTGTGGAGACATGCGTGAATGGGTGTACCTTCATTGAAGGTTGCGCGTCAGAGCTGGCAACTCGGTACGTAAAAATCTACTACCAATCATTAGCAGACTGGAGTTCCGCTGTGGTGACCCCTAACCGGGAAAAGCCGAAAGACACAACAACATTGTGGCATCACGTTTGGAGAAGTTAAAATGCTGCTCAGTGCTAGGCTCATACTAGTTTGGGACACATATTCCAAGAACTCTATGAGGTCCCTTTTTACATAGTCTAGGAAGGTATGTCTCAGGTCATTTACACCCACATGGACTATGATTTAGTCATACTGGTACTTGTGGTCCAATGACCTGAGTGCATGCTTAATGTGGTGGATCCTAGCCCTGATAAGCAAATGACTATGACTTTCTCCTTACTCAGCCTGATGACAGGGATATTAGTGTGTCTCACAATGGAGTCTCCAATGACCAGAATGTTAGATTGTGTGTTGGTTTGCCTTCTGGGTGTAGATGTAGACACTACATGAGACGTGGCTCTATGTGTTAATGCTGGTGTTATTTTGAAAGAGTAAATTCAGGGCTGCTGAGAGTGTTTGCTATGTGTATTTCATCCAGGAGGTCTTTGTGGTTTAGGAAGGTTACATTTAAGTGGCTCTACATATGTGGGTCTATGTGTCTGCTTTAAATTGTGTAATGGGTGCAGCATGTGGTTTTAGCATATAGGTTTAATTAGATTGTACCAAGTTGATTGGTCTTTATATTTAAACGCTAGCACTTCCTAGCATAATTTGTTCTGATAAAGGCCATGATATACTTTTGGATGAAAGAACTCAACATTTTTAATACATTCATTGGTTCTGATTTATTTATTAGCTTCTGATCTCCCTACTTACTTGAACTGCACGATTCACAGTTTTATTCCTGGATTTGTGTTCCATGCAGATTCCTGCTGTTTTTTTTTTTTTTTTTTTTTTCTGGTTTATAGGCATGGAGATGTATTGATTCTGAGAGAATCGGTCGATTGTTACTCTGCTCCCTGAACTGTCCTGTTTAAAACTTTTTTGTAGTATCATTACCGTTACCTGGTGTTGTGACGAATATGTTTCAAATAACTTTGAACACATCGTGGGCTTCTGTATAAGACTATTTACAAACACTAGAAATGTTAAAACAATATTTACTTGGAATTTCAGCATACACAATTGGAAAAACATGTAGTTTTTAATTGCAACACAGATTATTGGTAAAATATGTAGTTTACAAAAAAATTAGCATTGCAAAGTGTTTGACTTGAGCAACATTATGTAACACGATAGCATGAGCCTGCAAGACAGCAGAAACTGGCACAAAACAGTCATATTAAATATTAACATGGAAAGCTTCCAGAGAGAAATATGTGAAAAAAGGACACTGAAGGAAAAAAGAGACGGGTAGGATGAGATAGAAGTGTCCTTTTAGTTTCAGGAAATTATATCCACTGAAAAAAAAAATTGTCTTCTTTAGTTTAATTATTTACTCAAAAATCCCACTCTTCATGACTTCAAGGACTTTAACACATCAAGTCTGTCTGTCAAAAGCTGCTTCTTTATGTTTTTGCAAATTCATATTTATTAATTCAGTTATGATGTGTGTCCCCATTATGTTCTACTGCCCTCTTCTTTCATCTTTGATATTTCCTGGCATCAGTTTCTTGTCTAGAGAAACTTGTCTTTGCATTATGTGGGCAAACTATTTGGGTTTTAGTCTTAGGTTCATAGGTTTATGGGTTGGTACTAGGCTATCTGCCCAAAGGCATTTATAAGCCTAGCCAGAATGTGTTGGCTTTCACCACCCCCTTAGATTAGTTAGTTATCGTCAATGTTTCTTTTGAAGAGTATTAGCATGGAGCTCTGCCTAATGTAGATTGGGATCTTGTTCCAAAGCATGGAAAGTATCTAGGACAGGAATCTATCCCTCTAGCACATCCTATTTATTGTTGTGGTGAGGTTTAGATCCCTAGAGCATGTGGCTCGAGGGGATAAAGTTTTCTTTAGGTGGAGCACGTCCATCAATTCTGGGTTGGACATGGCCTTGTATGTCAGGCAGGGATCACCTCTGAGTAGGCGTTATGCAACCGAGTACAACTGGAGTTTCTTCAGTCGAGCTGCATAGGGCATCTGTTTGAGGCCAGTGATCCTCTTGGTGAGGTACTTCTGTGGTCTTTCCAGCTGTTGCAGGTTTCCTATAAGCTACATCCCAAATGGGGCGTTGTACTCTATAATGGGTCTGATGAGAGATGAATAGAGGGGCACAATGACCTCTTTTGTTCTGAAATGCAAACCCTTTTGTGATTAGGTGGGCCACATAGAAGGATTTTCTAACCACTTTGGCAATGTGATTATCAAAGGTGAGATCACTATCTACTTGGGTCCCCAGATCCCTTATTATGTTTTCCGTATTTAGGGGACTGCCACCTATGTGGTAGTTTGTGGGTACTTTGTTTTTTCCAAAGGGAATGACTATGCACTTTTTGGCATTTAGCTTGAGGCCATGATTTTGACCCAGGTATCCATCTCAGTGAGAACCTTTTGGAGGATGTCTGTGTCAGCCGGAGAGTCAATTATAGCCTCTAGTTTGCAGTCATCTGCGAACTTGGTCAGCCATAGTCCTCCTGTGTTTGCTTGTACCTCTGAGAAGTATATGCCGAACAGGAGGGGTCTTAGGACTGAGCCCTGGGGATCACCACTTGCAACTGGTTTAGAGTCGGACCTAGCTCCCACAACTCTCATCATGTGGGTTCTGTCTGGGAGCTAGTTGGCAACCCATCTTGTGATGTAGGGGTTTATGTTCAGGCTGGTGAGCTTGTCTATAATACCAGAATGGGGAATGGTATCGAAGACCTTAGTGAAGTCTAGGTAGGCTGTGTGTACCACCTTTCCCTCGTCTATAGCCTTGGTAACTGTCTCAAAGAAGTCCATCAGGTTTAGGAGGCATGATCTGCCCTTAACAAAACCAAACTGGGTAGGGTCCAGTGTTTGGAGGTTCCCAATGTCTCTGTTAATGAGTTCCATGATGATGCGCTCCATAGCCTTGCAGACCAAGCTAGTCAGGCTTACAGGGCAATAGTTCCTGGGGTCTGTTGTGGCACCACCTTTGTGGATCAGAATAACCATTGCTGTGTGCCACTCTATGGGCATGTAGCCTGTGGAGAGGCTGAGTTTCAACAGTGTGTTTAGGTGAGGGGTTAGTTTATCTTTGAGCTCATGAGGACACAGGCTGGGACACCATCTGGCCCCACTGATGCTGTAGTTTTGGCTTTGGAGAGGGCTGTTTTAACCTGAGTGTCTGTGATTTCAGAGACTCAACATTCTTCTGGTATGGTTATGGGCCCTTTTGGGGTTGAGAGGGTGGTGAAGTTTGCACTGAACCTGTCAGCCAGGATGTTGGTGATATCAGTCGGTTCAGTGTATTTTTTGCCATTCTGCACTAACTCCAAGCAGATCTGAGCATTGCCACTTAGAATCTTGACATTGCTAAAGAATGCCTTGTGGTTATCTTTGGAGTCCATGGCAATATTTCTTTCAAAGCTAGCCATGGATGATTTTATGAGGGAACATAGTTTCTTGCTGATACTGATCAGGGATGTCTTCCTTTCTTGGGATTTTACTCTTTTCTGTACTAGTTTCCTCTTTCTATTGTATAGCTTCTTTATGGCAGGAGTCCACTAGACTCATTTCCATTTCTTGGAGGAGTGAGTCTTGGTTTTGCTTGGGATGGCATGATCCATGAATTCTTGTAGCTGCCCGTAGAATGCATTAGTAAAGGATTTTGCAGCTTAGACAGTGTTATCCTTTGAAACTTTCCACCTTGGTCTTAAGTAACATGAAGTTTGCTTTTGAAAAGTTCATGGTGGTTTTCTTGTCCAGGGGTGGGGGTGGAATATGGATATCCAAAGTGATTTGTTTATGATGAGATCTAACCAATGAGGGGTTGACCTCTGGTGTGGAACACCGGTCGCCCATGTTGGTGATGACCAGGTCCAATATGTTGTCACCTCTGATGGGAGTATTGACCAGTTGAACCAGGGTGTTTGAGTTTATAAATTCTAGGAAAGGTTGGGCAAGGGAGTTAGTACTTGAGTAGTTCTCCCAGTTAATGTTTGGGTAATTGAAATCACTCAATATTAGGGTGTTTGGTAGGACCTTTATGTTTCCCAGTGTTTCCAGAAATGCGGAATGGGGATCCTGGGACATGGTGGATGATCTGTAGCAAGCTACAATTTGAATTGCAGTTTTGCCCATTGTTAGTTGCATGTGGATGATCTCTGAAGCATCGTGCTGTGCCACTAGCCTGGAGGTGTGGGTATCCTTGATGAATATGGATACGCCCCCGCCTTTTGTATTTCGGTTTGGTTCTGTGGCCAAAATGTATGCTATGAGTTGTGGCCTGGTAGTACTGGGGTGCTCTCTGTAGCCTTAAACCAGGTTTCTCTTGCTGCACATATATCGATTTTCTCCATACTGAGGAGTGCCTCAAGTGCATGCATTTTGAGGTTTAGACTTCTGGCATTGAGTAGCATTACCCTCAGTTTTTTGTTACTTGTGCTATTTATGGTGGTGGGTTTGTCTTTTGAACTTTGCCTAAAAAAAGCACTATGGGGGTGGCAAGAGCCTTGGCCAGTATTTGAAAGCCTAAGGGTGACAGGTGCAAGCTGTCTCTAGCGAAGCAGCGTGGCTTGTTGAGTATGTCATCCCAGGTGGACAGACACTGGATCCCCTTTGAATGACACCAGAAATTTAGCCAGTTGTTGAAATCGAGAATTTTTTTCTTTATACCGTGGTATCATTCTTGGTGAGGGCAGGATGCTACTCGGGGTCAGGCTCATACCAGCCTGGGCTATGTTATCACAGAGCTCTTCCATGTCTCTCTTCATGTAGTCCAGGGAGGTACAGCTCAGGTCATTCACACCAACATGGACAATGACAGAGTCATATTTGAACTTGTTCTGGAGTGACCCGAGTGCTTGTGTTATGTGGCGGATCATGGCACCTGCCAGGCAGCTAACAGTAACCTTATTCAGCCAAGTGAGTGGGACATCAGTGTGCCTGACAATAGAGTCACCTATTACTAGTATGTTGGGTATGTTATTTGGCCTTAAGGGCTGTGATTGCATGGCCCACTGGTTTTGTGAAGTATGTGGTTCATGGTTTGTGTTGGGGGGTGGAGGTTGCTTGGATGTTTGCTTTGGAGGTCTCTGTTGGTTTTGCAGATTTTTATTTAGAGCCTCTGAGTATGTTTTCATGTATTTATGTGTATTTTTTGCATGTGCTGGTTTAATGGGTCTATGTAAGACTGGTGGTGTGATGCAAGTAATTCCCTTCTCCTCTTGACTGTCTGATCCAGTCTTGGGTTGAGAGAGCTTAGCCTCTAGTTTGGCTGTATAACTGCATCTCTTGCATGTATTAGTGTTTGGTGGTAGGAGGAGCGGGTTGTCTGTGTACATGAGGCAGTTGTAACATTGCCTCAAAATGCCCAGATTCACCAGTTGGACTGGAGAGTACATCTGAAACTGCCCTTTGGACATGCTTGGATAGGTACAGTGAACTGTTTTACTGGATGGCTGGTAAGGTCGAATAGAGAGCATTATCCTTCTGTACAGTACAGAAGGGTTTAGTGCTAGGGTTTATAAGTGCTTGCTATAAGTTTTGAGCAAGTGCCAGGCTGAGAAATGAGTGGCTTGAGTGCTTAAGTTAAAAGTTTGTCTAGTTCCAAGGGAAAAATTGAAGAGGAGACTTTGTGGAGCCAGGAATAGTTTTACCCTAGCTAACCGGTGCTGCCCGGCGTGCAAAACCGGGCAAATATGGTATTTATAGCAGGGAAAAGAAAGAGGTAGAAGTTAGCCCAAAATGGCCAATGAACTACTAATTTCTGGGCTGAAACCACTCCTCCAGGGACAGATAGGCTGCTCAAAGCTCCCCTCTCTCACGGGTGAACAGAGAAACTTCCTTCTATCCAAGTAAGGTATGGGCAAACACAGAGATTTGTAACACAGCCCTGAATTCAGCAATAACCTGAAAACTGGACTATACTAGCTTAGAAAGGCAGGAATCAAGTATATATATATATATATATATATATATATATATATATATATATATATATATTTTTTTTTTTTTTTTTTTTCAGAAAATAAAGCAGATACAGTCAAAAAAACAGTTTAAAGCACAGAAAAGAATATTTATTGTTATATATCGCAGATCAGAGTTGTAGACAATGCCCCCAGTAATAAAGTAGGAAGAAACACAAATACAGTAAAAGCAGATGAATAAAGTGTGATTTTTCTTATTACCAGGTCTTCTAGGGAACAGTCTGGATTTATAGAGTCTGAACATAACCTTATTTTAACACTTCTAAAATCAAAATTATACTTTTTTGGAGCACCTCTTAGACTTTCTAACTCTTGAAACTGCTTTTCCTTTTCCAATCTTAATGAATCCATCATTAAAACAACAGCCTCCTTCAAGCATCTGGGTCAACAGCTGGAACAATTTCTTAATTATTTTTCCATATTAAAAATAAATAAATAAATAAAAAGCATCGAGTCAAAATAGTCTTTTTGCTTTGCTGGTCCAAAAAAATCTATCCTTTTCTCTCAAAGCACAATGGGTCCTCGTCATTCAGAAAATGGGTCTATATCAGTTCAGCAAAAAAATCAGTTCAGAGAATGGCATTTTCTGTGCTCCTACACCAAACATGCCCTTCATTGAACTGCTCATACAGAAATCATGATACAGTGCGGATCTGGAAATTTGCCATTTCCTGACTGTAGTGGAATCTCAGAGTTGGTATATATAATTAGCAGGGGTTGGGGGGGTGCAGTCCGTCACATGAGTGGAATTCGATGAATGACATTTCGATTAAATGTCGTTCACTGAACTGATGGTTCAATGTAATGATATAGACCCCAGATAACTGACCTTCTTCTAGGGCCTTAGCTGTTTATATTGCTGTGATGTGAATCTTTTCCCTACTTCCTACTAAACAACAACAACAAAAAAACTTCTTCATACAGTTTATGGAACTGCTCACAAACTGCATCATCCCTCTCTATTCCAAAATCCTCCTTCCAGTTTACCAGACATGTTTTCTTTATACTTACTTCATGTACGCACCCATCCTTAGGGCCAATTTAGAGTGTCCAAGCCACCTACTGCATGTCTTTGGGTTGTGGGAGGAAACTGGAGCACCCAGAGAAAACCCAAGTGACCACAGGGAGGACATGCAGATATATATATATATATATATATTTATATATATATATATATATATATATATATATATATATATATATATATATATATATATATGTCTATATATATATATATATATATATATATGTCTATATATATATATATATATATATATATATATATATAGCTTATTGTTAGAACACTGAATATTCATAACATTGGCATTCATAACAGCGTATCCTGAAGATCAAAAAGGCACAACACTGAAGTGCCAAAACACTGAAATTCAAAGCATCTTTGACGACCCCTGGGCCAGTAATCAAGCAGCCTCAATCCTCACCACTGAAAGTGGAGAGGGACATTCACTTTTAATACAAATGAATACACTCAGTATTTCCAGATGCAGACCTCTCTGCATAAAGCACAATTTCCCTTAAGAGCACACAGGGAACACAGCCAGCCCAGTGTCTGGATTTCTCTATATCTGTCTCCCTCCAGGTCCGCAGTAAGACTTCCCACTAGTACAGCTGTAGGGTTAGGTCCTCAGCTGAGTATCCAAACTAAGTCCTCCAGCACCCTCTCTGTGAATACAGTGCTTCATGTCCTTGCCACAAGTAGCTTACACACACACACACACACACACACACACACACACACACACACACACACACGGGAAAGGCTGGCACAGATTTACCTTCTGTGCCCCTTCTGCCCAGGGTTTAAAAGTAATTATCACTGCCAGCAGACACCACCCAATCAGCTACCCTAAGTTCCTTAATAAAGGGTTCCAACTATACTGTGTAGTATTAATACTAATACATATGTCAGTAGTTGACCAAGACAGCTAGGCTCTGGAGTGGTCCACACAGTGTCACCAAATAAATATAAGCCCTCTCAAAGGTTAAGTACTTTCTAAAAGGATCAGCCACAATAAAAGTTTTAATTGTATTTAATAATAAATAATAAAAGAACATGAAAATATTGAATATATTTTTACAGTAAACCACAGAATTCAAATGACAGGAAATACTAAAAATAACACTGACGGACAGACTCATACAAATAAAGAAAAAGAATATCTAAACTAAGCTTCACTATATATTCCTGACTGAATCTAGGAGAATTACTATTCCCTACTTACTTAATAGAGTAAGGCAGATGATGTGATGAATGGTACTTCTTGTTGTCAGACCCAATACAGAATAATCAATACTGAGAGATTTTCCAGTGTAATATCCCAAATTTTCAGAATGACCTCATCTGGTCACCTGATTCTAGGTTCGCACAGTATCCCCCTTTGAAGCTGTGACAGGACTTTAGCATAGAGGGCTACAATACACATCTAAATGTTTATGGTAGTGCCTGAGTCTTCCACTCATTTTACTGAGCTGATGAACCAAGGTTACTTCCAGACCTACAGCCTCTGGTCCTATTCAGGACAGTGGGTTACCGTGTGAGCTGATGAACCAAGGTTACTTCCAGGCCTACAGCCTCTGGTCCTATTCAGGACAGTGGGTTACCGTGTTTATGGCTTAACAGCTAATTTAATTTCAAGGATTTTCCAAAACTAACTGGACTGGAGTTAACTGCTTCTCTTCCAGCAGGACCCACTGTTGATGCATTTGTAACACCTGCAACATTACAAACACATTTTGATTTTCAAATGCCATACAGATCTAATACATTTGTAATATAAGCATCTGTACAAATCAGTTTGATATTCAAATGCCATACAGTTTTAATACATTCCTAACATAAACATTTGTGCAAATCAGTTTGATATTCAAATGCCATACAGTTCTAATACATTTGTAACACAAGCATCTTGTATAAATTAGTTTTGATATTCAAAGGACATATCATTCTTTGCAGAACTCCAGCTGGCTATGCTGGCACTAGCCAATATCATCACAGCATCAACTAGAAAAACTTTTTTAGGGGAGCAAGCACCCCTACATCCCCTGTTACTTATATAGTATCAACTCTAAGATCACACTGCAGCTGAGAATGGGCAAAACCCCAAACCCAGCTATAATATGATCTCACACAATCACTCACATGCACAATTTGATGTTTTGCATTTTGGTGTTACAGCACTTTAAAGTTGTGCCTTTTTGATCTTGTGGGTTCACTTTTATGAAGATCAATGTTATGAACATGTGTGCTCTAAGTATATATATATATATATATATATATATATATATATATATATATATATATATATATATATTTATGATAAAACTGTAGCATCTGTATGTGTGTGCATGAATTTATTTTCATAAGTATTGATTGATTTGATCTTGCAGTGATCAGAATTCTCAGAAATCATCACCAAAATATCACAGTTCAAAACCATCAATATTCTGCTGCACTGCCATTTGTATAGCCCAACTCTCATAACCATGTGTGAGAACTGATGGTATGCAGACCATTGCTTACAATATGATAGCTGCTCTTTAAAATCTTATCCCGGATTTGACATAGCTTCACCCTCTAAAAAAGCAATAATTTTTAATGTCTGGCTGCAGCCATCAGCTGCAGAGATGCTTGACCCAGGAAACTAAAATCTTTCACTTCCTCCATTTATTCCCAATATATTTGTAAAGAGAATCCTATATTACTGAATGCCACCTCAGACCTTTGCTATGCTCCGTACAACATGTCAAATAAATGGTATAGAGCTGCAGGAGACAATAGCTCCTGCATACCAGATATTTTCCTGTCATGCTTATTTTGCTCTCAAAGTCTGCATAACTACTTCAACAACTGCTATCAACAAATTCTTCCTCGTGAATTTATTTACCACTCTATACTTATTTTTCCCCTTCTCTGTCCCACTCATACTACTTACTCATTTTATCCACTAATACTTCTTTCCCAAACTCTAAGACTCTATTACTGTAGTCTTCTCATTATGTTTCCTTTCTATCTCTTTCTGCTGGGAGGTTTGGTACATCTCATAAGGGGTGCATTTTTGTGGAAGACATATCAGTATCAATAGATGTATCAGAATGTCTCTCTTCTTTTGCATCTTGCCTTGCAGTGGATGCCCACCGATATTATTCCTAGACTATACACATTTGAGAATTGGGTAATAATGTGCTTAATCTTTCCCAAAGTGTTAGTTTTTTGCAGACAAACTCTTATTAAGATATCTTTTTAATTGTTCCACATGTTTAGCATTTCTTCTGTATTTAAATCTGTGATACAATTGTTTCCCTTTATTAGCCATAAGCATTAAAATTTATTGTGAAGGTATTATGTTGGGAACCGAATGCCACTGCTGATGTAGTCTAGTGATATAACCTGACCCAGAGGGGTAGCTGGAAGTGCTGGAATTAACTTGGGCAGTATCTGGGGAACTGGTAGTTGTTTCAGCAAAAGTTACCTTCTCCTGCCCTCGCAGAGAGGGAGAACTATCAATTTCTTGAGTCACAGGTGGGTCAAATGGTAGAGGGGGTGGAGAAAGTAATGGAAGCCAGTCATCATCTGATGATTCTGGCTGTGTGACTGATAATTTCTCTAACTGCCTTAATGGGTACATACCCCAGGAATGGGACCTTTCATCTGCATATTTTTATAATGTATTCACTGTTTTATTACCTTCCAATAGCTATGATTCTAATGTAGATGAGCAAGATTTTAAGCTGCTAACTATAGATTCATTTTCCTTATTTTTAGATTCTTCTTGGCTGTCCTTAAAAGCTGACCAACAAGAAGCTGGTACCTTATCACCCTTTTGTTTCAGAATATTTTTCACTGTAAATTGGTCATTCCTACACATATTACGCCTTGAGGAGGCTATCCAAAGTTTCAACAATATATTCATAGAAACCCTAAACACCCTGGTTCCTAGTAGAAAAATTAGGCTAAAATGTAATTATGCACCATGGCTAAACCAGGCAACATTATCACTTATGAACAACAGAGACGGTGCCTGGAGAGCATGGAAAAAATAACAACTCAGCTTTCCACCTGAACTTATATACAGCTTCACAACCAAACAAAAAAGGAGATCCTACTGGACAAAAAAAATTCTATCAAAAGTCTCTGAGCAACCCATATTCCAACCTAAAGAAATTCTGCCACTCAATAAACAAATTACTATCTCCAGGGAATGCCTCTTCACCAAACCCCTTTCCTAACAAACCTAGCAAAACTGCAACTCTACTTTAACATTTTTTTCATTGAAATAATAGAAATGATTACTAATTACTACAGAAACTCTCGATATTAAGACTGCACCTTCCACCTCATCTCTTCCCTTGTTCTCCCTAGCAACCGTACCAACTTCCTTCATCAGATCACTTTTTAAAAACTGAAACTCTGCTCCCCATCAGCCAACAGACTCCCTCCATTATTTCTCAAACATACAGCTAGATCCATAGCATACACTGTATCTATACTTATCAAAAGATCCATCCAAGAAAATACAGTACCAGATATCTGGAAAAAATTCTTCATAATACCCCTCCACAAGGGAGGAAATTCTACAGAACTCTCAAATTGCAGGCTTATTGCCATATTATCCTCCTTATCCAAGATACTGGAAAAATGTAGACACTGTCAAATACTAAATCACTTCTTACAGACAAACCTAATTACACCCACACAGCATGGTTTCCGACCCTTGGCACAGTACTACACTGCCCTCCTATCTTTCACACATAACATTATCCAAGCTAGAGATAATAATAAACTCGTATCAGCTCTATTCCTTGACCAATCCAAAGCATTTGATGCTATTCCCCATCCCATCTTCGTAAAAAAAACTTTCCAACCTACAATTCTCTACCTCAAATACCTCTTGGGTTAACAGCTACCTCTCAAACAGATATCAGTCCATCGAATGGCAAACATCCTTCTCCCATTTCCATCTTGTTAAGACTGGGGTACCCAGGGCTCTATCCTGGGTCCTCTACTTTTTAATATATTTACAAATAACCTCCATGTCTCCTGCCCCCACTCTACCTTAGTACAGTATGCAGACAATTCCACAATTATTAACACCTCCAACAATATACAAAATCTCCATGCTGTCACTCAACAATCTCTGCACCTAGTAGAACAATGACTAACTGAAAACAACCTGCTTCTCAACCCCAAAAAGCCAACTCTTCCTTTTCCTTCCAAAAAACCTCAATACAGCTAAAGAAAACTTCATCATCGCATCTTTAGATAATACAATTATCACTGCCAACTCAAACACCAAATTGCTTGGCATTACTATAGACAACCAATTATAATTTGGCCTACATATCTTAAACCGTATAAAAAAATTCAATCAAAAAACAGGTCTTCTATACCACAACAACAAATATATACCTAAGAAATCTAGACCTATACTGGCTCAAACATTTATTCTACCATCCCTGCTGTTTGCTGCTCCCATACAAGATAGCCAGATTCTCAGCCAGTACTATCTACAAATCCCATCATTGTATATTGCTGAAAAGCTTAAGATGGCCTGAGCTCCCCCACATAGTTCAAATATCACAACTACAGATTTCACATAGCATCCTAAAAAGCTCCAACTCCTGCCCTGCCCTTATATCCATAATTACACCCTACCCACCCAATCTGGACCTCAGAAGCACTCCTCAACAAATCCTACTTCAGCTGACCAATCCAACAAAAATATTGGAAAAATACTTTACAGTCATTCAATGGCATACTCATGGAACAACTTTTCATTGTCCCTTCATTCTACAACCAAAAGTGGCAAATTCAAAAAGCAACTAAAAATTAATTTCCAACATGCATGGATCTGTATTTCTCGTATTTTCCTTCTCCTCTCAATCAACATATCCTTCGGGTATCTGCTGTCTAAACTGTCTACACATATTACTCTCTCTGCAGTTAGTACCTATGCTATTAAACACATCCATGTTGCACTATGTCATGATATTACTCTGAATTGTATATTACACATTTTTTTTATTTTAGGCATTGCTATATTCCTTGTATATAACTTAATGTTAACCAAATTTCTCAAACATATTGCTACTGCATATCAAAATACTGTACTTTTGCCTTGTAAATATTCATGTTGTATACTTCTCTTTCTCTGTTTTTGTACTGTTAAGTATTGTACAACTTGAATTGTCAGTTTTTTTCTTATTTTTTCAGTTATGAAAAAGGGGTCTCTGGGCCCAGGTGTACTAACTCAGTTAAATGTAAAAATAAAATAAATACATTTTACAGATTTTTTAACATTTTCTTATCAAAAGTACCATTTTCTGAAAACTGTAAAGCACTACCATTTTTTGTGAGCTCAAACCATTTCAGCAAATAATTACAGCTATTTCTTCCATATTTATTAAACATATACTTGCCTGAAGTCCCATACTCTGGGTCTTTAAAACCACTTATACCAGTGCCCATTATAAAAACCCACACTCATACCATCTGCAATTTTAATTAGGGTCACTCACATTCCCAAATGAAGGAATCCTTTCTATTCCATTTCTTTATATTTCATCAGAACCTGCTTTCACTCCTGAAAAGGATATTTTTTCCTTCTCACAAGAAAACTCTGGGCCAGATTCAGGAAGCCTCCGTGTAAGAGTTATAACTCTTACACAGAGTCTGCAGTTAAACGGTGTGATGTCAGCATGTCATGCATATGCATGAGGTGCATGAGGCATGCTGAATCACACCGTAACTCTTACACGGTCCGTGTAAGACAGTAGGGGGCGTGTCCGTAGGCTAAGCCCTGCAAGCAGACACGCCCCCGGAAGTCTAGAATGGCTGAAAGTAAACAGCCATGAGAGAGGCCATGGAAATGTGAATAAACACACTACACAACACATGCCCCCACAGACCAGCAATGTAAAAAGTGAACAGATGTTATACAATGAAAATAAAAACTGTTTTATTTTTTTTAAACCCCGTAAATGTTTGCTACTGTGTGCGTGGGTGTGCTACTAGGGCAACTGCAGTTAGCACCAGAAAAAATATACTTGTAGAGGAAATAAGGCAACCTCTGTTCTTCTTTTAAAAGATACTTTAATGATCCACCACAGGGGAATACAACGCCATCCAGGAGCACAAAACCACAGCAAAGACAGCAACAAAAAGAGCATAAACGCCAATAGAGTCCACTGCGTTTTCGTTTCAGAAACTTCTTCCGATGAAACAGAATACAAACTGAAGTTTCATGATGCTCTTAAATACTCTCTACATTGAAATTCTACACATAATTCAATAATTAATTGGCCAATTAAACAATCAAAAATGCCAATACCATAAATGGGTTTCCTGTATAAGGCTTGATTCACTACTTCTTTTTAGTAAAAACTTCCATAGTTAAAAACTTAAAATATTTAAAAACCTTACAAATCTACAAATATTCATGACAAAGTTAAAAAAGTGTTAAAAACAAAACAAGGAACACTCCCTATGCCAATTCAAAAAAAAGTAGTAATTATAAATGTCTTTAAACTAAAACCATGAACTAATTTTTATCCAAATAGTGCCATCTAAAGGACATACTGTGTGTTGCTACCTAGCAAACAATTCATTATGCAGGTCTAAATCGGTAATACTTTTTCACTTACAAATTTTTCCTATGAATGAAGTTATGACAAGGGTTACAGAGAATATTTTTTCAGATTAATAAATTATACTAAGTAACAATCAGGCTGTTATACTCTACTAAGGGTGCCCACAGTATTCAATGTTAGAGTTTGGTAGCTCTCATCTTTAAGACTGGGGCTATAGAAATAGTCTCATTTAGCCCAGGGAATTTATTACCTTCTAGGTCCAATTGCCATAACAGTTCTTTGTATTCGATCGAAGTTTGCCATGGGCCACCCCTCGGGTCCAGTTCTACCACATCTAACACAAAAAAAGTGTAAGCAGCTCCATCACAATTTAATGTGTGCCTATACAGGGCATTATTACCATTTTGGTTTTTGATATCATAACAATGTTCGTAAATCCTATTCCTTAACTTTCTCTTGGATTTACCAACATAAAATGCCTCACATTTTGTACATACGGCTAAGTAGACTATACCCTTCGTTTGACAATTAGCAAAGTGTTTACTGGTAATTATAATGTCCCTACTCTTAAGGTAAACTGTATAATTCGATGCCACAAACGAACACTGGTTGCATCTACCACATTTGAACGTGCCAACCCTACCTTCCCTGATAGCACCACTTGGTTTTTTCCTTTCTAGTACATTTTTTTATGTTTTTCCCTTTTCTAAAGGTACATTTAAATGGTTTGTTGAAGACACCCTTTAAATCCGAGAGTTCACCAAAATGTTTCCATTCGTTCTCAACCATCTTCCTGATTTTATATGCTTCTCCACTAAAATCCATCACAAAATTGCCACTTTCATTACTAATTTCATTATTACTATCTGGCTGCCATTTCATTTCACCTAATATGGGCTTGTATTTGTTAGCTCTTCCTATCTTAACCTCATTCTCAATTTCTTGTATTAAGTGGGGGGTAACCTCTAGCTAAAAACATTAGTTCATGGTTTTAGTTTAAAGACATTTATAATTACTACTTTTTTTTGAATTGGCATAGGGAGTGTTCCTTGTTTTGTTTTTAACACTTTTTTAACTTTGTCATGAATATTTGTAGATTTGTAAGGTTTTTAAATATTTTAAGTTTTTAACTATGGAAGTTTTTACTAAAAAGAAGTAGTGAATCAAGCCTTATACAGGAAACCCATTTATGGTATTGGCATTTTTGATTGTTTAATTGGCCAATTAATTATTGAATTATGTGTAGAATTTCAATGTAGAGAGTATTTAAGAGCATCATGAAACTTCAGTTTGTATTCTGTTTCATCGGAAGAAGTTTCTGAAACGAAAACGCAGTGGACTCTATTGGCGTTTATGCTCTTTTTGTTGCTGTCTTTGCTGTGGTTTTGTGCTCCTGGATGGCGTTGTATTCCCCTGTGGTGGATCATTAAAGTATCTTTTAAAAGAAGAACAGAGGTTGCCTTATTTCCTCTACAAGTATATTTTTTCTGGTGAAGTACTGTTTTCTATACTTGTCTCCTTTTCGCTGTTTGTACGTATTGATTATGGAGAACGAGGAGGGCACCGCTACTCAGGAAGAAGGTGTTGCTCGAATGAGCAGGTCGGATAAGATTGACAGGCTCTCCAACCAATTAACCCAACTTCTTGAGTTAATGACGAAGGGGAACGTAGGTACACCATTGGGAGCTTTTTCCTTGCCTTGTAACCAGGAAGCGCATTTGCCGAAAGCCAGTGTTACGGTTACAAGAATGGATGAGGCAGGTTCTCTTACCACTGATGGTAATGCGAAAAAACGGAAAGTGAGTGAACTGGACATTCCCAGTATATTTTTAACTGAAAGTGAAAATATTGAGTTTGTAAGAACTGGCGTGAGTGGTGAGAGCAATACTGGAGCGAGACCGAAGGATGTGAGGACCGCTGGTTATGACTTTAGAGACTCTGTTGTTGGTGCTCGTTCATTAAGAAATGCTCCTAATGAACGATTGGTAAATAACAAGGACACTCAAATAACTGATTTTTCTAAAGTGTTCAATTCTAAATTTAGTTTTAATGTTAACAATGTGCCGGAAAAAAGGCCGAATGACGTGCACTCATCTTATGACAATAATCTTAATGTGCTAAATGATTGCTTGTTTAAGCTAAAAAACCTTGAACTTGAGAACACCTATTTGAACGAATGTTTGAATTTGAAAATTGTGCCTAAGGGCTTAAGGGTGTGTAAATACCCGAACAAAGTGAAAGCAGGAAGCGTTTTTCATGGGGAATTGGTGTGAATTTTTGATAACTGTGGCTTTGCCATTTTAAAAGCCATCATCAAAGAAAATGACAGAGTGATGGTAGGGCTGCATAAAAAGGTCAATGAAGTTAATAACCTAATAACTAATGATCTATTGTTTACAGTAGAGGGGAGCAAAAAGAGTTATTTTGCGACCCTTAGTAGTATTGAGAAGAGTATTGAGTCCATATTCCAAAGAAAGTGTAGGAAATTGGAAAGAGATTTGAATGAATATAAAGAAAATATTCATTATCCCAAACCGAGAGGTACTTTTTTTCCAAGGGAAGGGTGGGGTGCTTATAATAAGGATGCAGAGGGGATGGAAAGCGAAGGTGTAAATAATGTAAGGAATGATAATGATTATGAGGCCTTTCCACCGCTTAGAAGGTCGGAAAGGATTAGGAATAACTATGAAAGGAACCACCAGTCAAATTCTCAAAATAATTTTCAAAAAAACTACTACCAAGGGGGCAAGGGACCTGTATACAACAAATACAGGCACTATTAAACACCCCATTGAATTACCCTGAACAACTTAATAGGAATAATGGCATCAGTAAGAATGGGTATGTATGGATCAAGAATGATTATAGTATTTACAACTACACTACTTTGGAAGTAAATGATACTTTTTTCAACCTATTTATGAAGGGTTTGAAATTTGTACCAAATAAAAAAGCAGATATCAGTAAGGTTCTGATTGACCTGAAACTATTTCTCAGAAAGAAAAATTTGGAACTTTTGTATCAGGATGATCATGGTGGTGGAATGAATGTGGAGACTTTGAGAAGAAAAAGTACATATAATCCCCCTTTGAATCCCCAGCTTAAGAATTTTGAGACTTTAATGGAAAGGAAGATTAGAAGTGAGGGATCCAAGAATTGGGTGGCACCCAATTTGACAAAAGAAGAGACAACATTATTGTATAAGCTATCCAATGACCCAACCTTAAGAGTGATCAAACCTGACAAGGGGGGAGGGACAGTGTTAATGGACCAGATCCTTTATAAAACTAAAATGTTGGAAATACTACAAAATGTGGACAGGTACGAATGTGCTTCCTTGAATGAGATCAACATAGGTAATAAGAAGATTTGGTTATCTTTGAATGACTTGCTCCTTGAAGGAAGTATTGATTTGGATTTGTTTAAATACCTGAATGTAACTAAACCTCGAGTACCCACAATTTTTGGGGTCCCAAAAGTACATAAGGATGTTAACAACCCACCATTGAGACCGATTGTAGCTTCTGAGGGGTCTGTGACGGCACCCCTTGCAAAATGGTTAGACGAAATGTTAAAAATGGTGGTTAAGGAAAGCTCTGGGATAGTAAAGGACTCTTGGGACCTATTGAAAAATCTGAATAAGGGTATTTTTGATGAAAATATTATGTTCATAACAATGGACATAGTGGACCTTTTTTCCTCCATTCCCTTTGTAGAAGGGCTAGAATGGTTCGAGGAGGGTTTGGTGAACTATGGTAAATTCACCAACAATGAGTTTAGGCTGATGTTAACTTTGATTGAATTAGTTATAAGCAACAACTTTCTGTTTTTTGAAGGTGAATTTTTTAAGCAGAAGCAAGGGATAGCAATGGGGGCAAGGTGTGCCCCCATTTACTCTAACATAATTATGTCAGCTTGGGAGAGTAAATTTGTCATTAATTCACCTTACAAGAAGTGCTGGAAACTATATAAAAGATACCTAGACGATATGTGTTTCCTATGGGTAGGAACTGATACAGAATTTACAGCATTTTATGAATATTTAAGCCAGTCCACCTCTTTTCTGAAATTCACCTATGTGAAGGACTCAAGTTGTTTAAGATATCTTGATATTTTTATAGGTAAGGGAAAAGAGAATTTTTATTCTAAAGTATTTAGAAAGCAATCTTATTCAAACTCGTTCTTGGCTTTTGATAGTGCACATTAACACCATCAAAAGAAAGGTATTGTAAAGGGCCAGTATGTGAGGGGGAGTCGTATGTCCTCTAGAGATGAAGACTTCGAGATAGAATGTAAGACCTTGATGAAGATGTTTTTAGCTAGAGGTTACCCCCCACCACTTAATACAAGAAATTGAGAATGAGGTTAAGACAGGAAGAGCTAACAAATACAAGCCCATATTAGGTGAAATGAACTGGCAGCCAGATAGTAATAATGAAATTAGTAATGAAAGTGGCAATTTTGTGATGGATTTTAGTGGAGAAGCATATAAAATCAGGAAGATGGTTGAGAACGAATGGAAAAATTTTGGTGAACTCTCGGATTTAAAGGGTGTCTTCAACAAACCATTTAAATGTACCTTTAGAAAAGGGAAAAACATAAAAAATGTACTAGAAAGGAAAAAACCAAGTGGTGCTATCAGGGAAGGTAGGGTTGGCACGTTCAAATGTGGTAGATGCAACCAGTGTTCTTTTGTGGCATCGAATGATACAGTTTACCTTAAGAGTAGGGACATTATAATTACCAGTAAACACTTCGCTAATTGTCAAACGAAGGGTATAGTCTACTTAGCCGTATGTACAAAATGTGAGGCATTTTATGTTGGTAAATCCGAGAGAAAGTTAAGGAATAGGATTTACGAACATTGTTATGATATCAAAAACCAAAATGGTAATAATGCCCTGTATAGGCACACATTAAATTGTGATGGAGCTGCTTACACTTTTTTTGTGTTAGATGTGGTAGAACTGGACCCGAGGGGTGGCCCATGGCAAACTTCGATCGAATACAAAGAACTGTTATGGCAATTGGACCTAGAAGGTAATAAATTCCCTGGGCTAAATGAGACTATTTCTATAGCCCCAGTCTTAAAGATGAGAGCTACCAAACTCTAACATTGAATACTGTGGGCACCCTTAGTAGAGTATAACAGCCTGATTGTTACTTAGTATAATTTATTAATCTGAAAAAATATTCTCTGTAACCCTTGTCATAACTTCATTCATAGGAAAAATTTGTAAGTGAAAAAGTATTACCGATTTAGACCTGCATAATGAATTGTTTGCTAGGTAGCAACACACAGTATGTCCTTTAGATGGCACTATTTGGATAAAAATTAGTTCATGGTTTTAGTTTAAAGACATTTATAATTACTACTTTTTTTTGAATTGGCATAGGGAGTGTTCCTTGTTTTGTTTTTAACACTTTTTTAACTTTGTCATGAATATTTGTAGATTTGTAAGGTTTTGTTTTTAACTATGGAAGTTTTTACTAAAAAGAAGTAGTGAATCAAGCCTTATACAGGAAACCCATTTATGGTATTGGCATTTCTGATTGTTTAATTGGCCAATTAATTATTGAATTATATGTAGAATTTCAATGTAGAGAGTATTTAAGAGCATCATGAAACTTCAGTTTGTATTCTGTTTCATCGGAAGAAGTTTCTGAAACGAAAACGCAGTGGACTCTATTGGCGTTTATGCTCTTTTTGTTGCTGTCTTTGGTGAAGTACTGTTTTCTATACTTGTCTCCTTTTCGCTGTTTCAGCTGCAGTTAGCAATCAGTGGAAAAGGATATAAGAACTAAATATGCAAAGTAAGCCACGAAATAATAGCATAGCGGTAGAGTTGTCGGCTTAAGAGATGGCATGCAAGGTTCGAGCCCACACAACAACCTTTTTTTTTTTTGTAAATAAGCACTAAAAAGGCCCCTGACACTATTGTACAAATGTAAAAGTATTTCCTTTTGTAAAATGGAATGACATG